>NC_051073.1:76025953-76055650 GCF_004664715.2 Peromyscus leucopus | reverse complement strand
GCTACTCAAGCCGACATCTGCAGCTCTACCAGGTCGGGGGACTGTCAGTCACTCAGGACAGCAGCAGATGAGCGTTATGATGCTCTGCACCTCCAATGCCTGTCTCCTCACATTTTAAAGCTTTTGTCAATGTGCTGGTTGGGGGTGGTTTTAATTTCCTCAATTACTGGCATATGAGCTTATTTGCATTCTGTCTTCTGTGAATTAGTTCATTCACGGCCTTTGTTGATTTTTCTACTGGTTTTGCTCTTCTGGTTGTTCTGTAGAATTCTCTTGTGGCCGCGTGTGTTGCCACTGTACAAACATTTTCACGATTGAGCCTACAGCCAAGGCTCCTGCCTTGAATGGTCACATATTTTTTCCAGTTGTCTTGTTTTCCATATGCCTGTGATTATTTCTGCCCAATGCTCTGTGCCTCTCATTTTATCAGGAACATTTACTATTTGTATGAATAATGAGTTACTTTTTTTTTTCCTGGGAGGTGCGTATCCTTTTTAATCCTACTCTGAGCCATCCATTTTCTTCCAGTTTGTACCCATTGCTTTCTGGATGGCCGCATGATAGCATTCCCGGTATCGATGCAGAATATTCTGTATTGGAGCTCCTAGTTCCCAAACCTATGTCTTCTTTCAGTGTGGGTGGCACTCATCTCTCAGGGGTTTTCACTATGTGGGGGGATACTTGAATCTTGGCATGACTTTGTAATTGGCCTAAAGTTAGAACGCCAGATTAATACAATCTCCACCCTGTTGTAAAGGCATTGCCCACTACCCTCTAGCTTCTTTTGTCTTAGAAAAATACGTTGCCGTTCTCTTTCCAAATCCCTCCCACATGGCTGACTCGACCAACACATGGTTTTACCATTTGAGTTCTAAGTTTCCCAGGGAGCTGCCTTTGCTCTGGGTAAGTCACCGCTTGCATTGAGCCCTCTGCACACCCTTCAGTCTGAAGAACTTGTCTTTGATTCTGGGGACTTCGGCTCGTCATTCTTTCCGTTCTCCTTTTTACTGTTTATATTCCTCAGTCAATTTGACTTCAGGTGTGGAGGTGATTGTTTTTCGTATCTCCATGGCTTTACATCCTATTCTCTTTTTGACAACAAATATTTATTTATTTTGTGTGTGTGGATGTTTTGCCTGCATGTATGTCTGGGCAGCATGTACCTGTAGTGCTTGCAGCATCCCGAAGAAGGCATCGGATCCCCTGGAACTGGAGTCACAGACAGTTGTGAGCTGCCGTGTGAGGGCTGGGAATAAAGCCAGGGTCCTAAGCAAGAGCAGCCAGTGCTGTTAACCACTGAACAATCCCTCCAGCCCCGACATGGCATTCTTTTTAATCTAGCATATATAATTCATTTCATGCCTTTTCTTAAACTAGTAAACCCCTACTGTGCTGGCTAGTTTTGTCAATTTGATACAAGCCAGAGTTACCTGAAAGGAAGGAACCTCCTTCGAGAAACTGAGAGAAACCTGGCTGTAGGGCATTTTCTTAATTAGGGATTGATGAGGGAGGGCCCAGCCCACTATGGATGGTTCCATCCCTGGGCTGGTGTTCCTGGGTTTCTATAAGAAAGGAGGCTGAACAAATCATGGGGGGCAAGTCAGTAAGCAGCACCCCTCCATGGCCTCTGCTTCAGCTCCTGCCTCCAGGTTCCTGCCCTGCTTGAGTTCCTGTCCTGACTCCCTTTGAGGATGAACTATGAGGTACAAGATAAGCCAAACAAACCCTTTTCCTCCCCAACTTGCTTTTGGTCATGATGTTTCATCGCAGCAATAGAAACCCTAACTAAGACGCCTACTTATCCCTCAAACCTCCTATCAGTTCTTCATAATGATCCCTGGTTACCCTAGGCTGAATGACATCTGTTTGCCAGCAAACTGTTACATCTGAAATGTCACAGTACATCCGTGTGCACATCTGCCCCCCTCCACTGACCATAAACCAGTCATGTCAGCAAAACGCTTGCTTGTTGTGTGTCCTTATTTGCCTTGTACTAGGATGCCACAAGCACACAGGTGTGCTCAACACAGGGAGAAAAGAAAAGCACCATCCTATGTATATGCCTTCACTCAGGCTGGGGTTTCAGATGACCGCTGTTTACTCAACACATATTGCCTGGACTAGGTTTCATACTGGCTTAAAGATGGAAGTGGAGTGGTGGCAGGAGACAAAAGTCTCATTCATCTAGAAACTTCCTGTATAATGGGAAGACTTTTTCTCATATAACTAAAAATGTGTTTAGTATTTCTGTATGTGTATGTACATGCCATGCTGCGGTATGCAGGCAGAGGTCAGAGGACAAACTGGTTCCCTCCTTCCACCACGTGGTTCCCGGGACTGAATACCTCCACAAGACCTGGTCCTCAGCCTTGGCAGTGGGTACCTTTACCTACTGGGCTATCTCCCTAGCCCCTTGTATAATTTTAAAAAACTGAGATATAATTCACATCCCATTGGTCAGTGGTAGAGCATCTGCCTGGGACCAGTCCCCAGGCAGACAAACACATACACAGACAGAAGACATGTACTTTAGTGGGTTCTTTTTCAGCATATTTACAACATCATGCAACTATGACTACTAGCCAGGATATTTCTTATCTGTGTGGAGTGCTGAACATATCCTGGAGCCAAGATGGGAGGAGAAAGGAGGTTACAGAGGAAGAAATGCATTCCAGGACAGGGAACAGCATGTTCGAGGGCAGGTTATTCTGGGGAAAGGGAACAGCAACATTCAAGGGCAGGTTATTCCAGGGAAATGGAACAGTATGTGAAAAGGGGCGGAGTTCTGAGACGGCCCAGGCTTCGGAAAACATGCAAAGTGCAGGGGAGGTGGAGCTGATTGTGAGGAAATGGCTGAGTTATTTCACAAAGAGGAGTCCAAACAGAGCAAGGTGAAGTAACTCAACTAAGGCTAGACAATGTCCCCCATATCAACTCAACAGACATGTCTAAGGGACACTACTGTAAACTACTGTAGACACAGAGGCTGGCATGACATTCTCAAAGTTACTGCCATGCTGGCTTTGGCTCCATCTTCCATTAAGGTTTCATTTTTCTCTTCCAGCTCCTCGCATTATCTAAAAACGCTGACTATATTAACCTTGACTGTGACAACCATTTCCCCCATGGTTTTGTAGCTTCAAAAAGTTAACTCTAGCACCATGATTCCATCAAAAGGTACTCTGCCCACAGGGAGAAATATTTCTGTAGTCAACATCCAGGATGAAGACTCGGACCTTTTTGGACTCTCAGGCTCAATTATGTTTACCACGTGAGTCTGTGTGACAATGCATGGCTGCTTCCTGGGCTTCAATGGTCCCATCTGCAAAATGGGATTAGGAAATATTGTCTTGGCCACCTTACTGCTACTCTGCCACAGAGTTTCAACAGGAAGCTATAAGGTTCTCACTGCTTCTGAAACTCCGGGGGAAAGGCTAATGTAGACATTAGAAAGAAATGTGAGTACTGTAAGAATGTCTCCAAACTTCTGATCCTAAACTTTTATCCTGGTTTACTCTGTTTCAATCCAACCATGGTCACTCAGGAACTCTATGCGACCGCCATTTCAGCTCTCTAGGGTGGGTTAACGTAGAGAAACAGCTAGGAGTGATTTTTATCAGGCGGAGAGTGAGGACCTCTAGACTTCTGGCTTCCCCTTGGAGTTCGTCATCGCTGCTGTCTCCTAAGGTTTCCCGTCCCCTTTCCTAACACAGAAAAGCTACTGCAGTTAAGGAGCTGAGGCAGCTGTGGAGCAGGTGTGATTGATGGCGGATCTCACCATCAACCTGATGGGAGTAAGACTCACCAGGGAAGCAACTGTGTGGGCATGTCTGTGAGGGCCCGCGTTAGGTGAGTGGCACCATTCTCCACGGGCAGGGGTTCCAGGCTGTGGAAAGAGGAAGGAAGCCGCACATCACTATTTACTGCTCTTTGCTCCCTGACTGTGGACACAATGTGGCCAGCTCCCCGACGCCCAGCTGTCCTGCCTTCTAGACCATGATGGACGGTACGCTCAAAATGTAAGCAAAACCAAATCCGTCCTTCAGATGATTTGTCAGTGTCTTCTCACAACAAGAAGAAAAGGACGAATGTAGAAAACGGCTACTCAGTAGTGGGGTCACTGCTAGGAAAATCCTGACTTTATGGTTTATAAGACTTTGGAAGTGGCTTATAATAGGAGGAATTTAAGTTTGGAAACTTGGGCTAGACAACCCCTCGAATGCTAACAGACCATTCTGGCGGGAATCTGGGAACCTAGAATGCTAAATGTGGACAGTGGAGGCCCAGCCCAGGAGGTTTCAGAGGACAAGAACTCTATCAAGACCTGGGCTGGGGGCCATTCGGGTTCTGTTCTTACAGAGACTCAGGCTGCCTCTTGACTGTGTCCTGAGAACAAAGGTCAGGCTGAATTAAAAAGTCACGGACTAATGTGTTTGGTGGAGGGAGAGACAGGAGAGCGCGCACATTGTGGTATGGCTACCGTTTGCTACTCTCAATTGGGAATGCGGTGAGAGAAAGAAAAAAGAGGAAAAATGTCAAGTTTGATGAGGAAAAGAATGCAGACAAGTTAAAAGTTCAGATAAGGCAGGTCGGAAAGCAGCTGTAACTGCTGAAGGAACTAGTGCCATCAAAGAAACTTGGACCTCTGCACTGGGACCACAGGAGAGACACTCTGAAGGGGAAGACCCCACCCATCAAGTTCTCCAAAATACAACTTTATCTGAAGGGAGAGAATGCCACGGAAGGGATTCTTTACCCAAAATCAACCACTTAGAGAAAAGTGTTTCTCGAGAATCAGAACACAAAGGCTGGTAGACTGTGGTCCAAGAGAGAACTGTGGGGGCGAGCTCCATCTTGAGTTGGCAGCAGAACCTGGCATCATCATGTGTGTGATACTAGTTTTGTAAGCATGAAAGATTTCGTGTGTGTGTGTGTGTGTGTGTGTGTGTGTGTGTGTGTGTGTGTGTCCTGTCACAGAGTGTAACACCATAGTTCCACAGAGTCACTGAGGCTCGACTATGTCAGGGTTGACGTTCTTGCCAGGAGGCTCTGGGAGGCTATTTTGTGACATTAGAAGATGAAGCCGGCTACAAAGGAGACTCCAGAATGTTGGGGAAGGTAAAACCATGGGAAATCCAGCCAAGAAAGCTGCATACATTAAGTGAAGCTGGCCCCAAAGAGGCTATGTTTACTGCGGGTGGCAGAGCTGGAGGAACAGGGCTACTCGAGCCCTTCGGAGCCCAGAGGATTCCTTCGGAGTCCCAGAGAGCTGCAGGCAGATCTTGTTTGCTCTGTGGCATTTCGCTTCTCTTTTGGTCAGATTTTTCCTTGCTGTGACTTTCTTCCCTTTTGGAACGGTGATCTCTGTGTCGTTGTTTATTGGAAATGGGCAACTTGCTTGTTAACTTTATATTAGTTCTTGGTTAAGGGGTCACTCTGAGTCTTTAGAGAGACTTGGGACTTTCAAACAGTGTCAGGAATATTAAAGACTACGGGGGCTTTTAGGATTCGACTAAATGCATTTTTATTAAGAGATCAAAGTAAAACTTTAGGAGCAGGGGTGGAATGCTATGATGCCAAATTTTGTCCATTTGATAAGATTTTGAGTCACCACCTGCATGTCTGTGAGGGGCTGGGGTTTAGGCAGGAAGACCCACTTTTATAAATGTAGGCACCATTTCCTGGGCAGGGGTCCTGAACTACATAAAAAGAAGAAAGTGCACCAAACGCCAGCATTCAGGTCTGTGTCCTGACTGTGACTGCAAAGTGACCAGCTGCTTCGTGCTCCTGGGGCCATGACAGACTGCATCCTCAAACTGTGAGCCAAAATAAACGTTTTTCCCCCTCCAACTTAAAAAAGAAAAAAAAGGTCAAAACACTTTATTCAGAGGCGTGGGAAAGGGTGGAGAGGTCCAGGCTGTCTGCTGTCCTCCACTGGGCAGGTCTTGGAGGTCTACTAAAAGAGCCCTTTTGAACTTCTTTTCTCAGATATTTTGTCCTAGTACCAAGAAAAGCCAAGAATACAAGAGGTATGTGGAAAAGTGTCCCTCCTGCTCACTGATCACGTGTGTTCTTCCGGTAGCACTGTTTACAAGATGCCGGCAGGACAGAACACACCAAAGGCAGCAGGCAGCAGCTCGTTCCCAGAAAGGAGTTTGATAACAAGCCCCCTGACAGTGCAGGGGGCCCACCAGAAGCCCCCTGTGCTAAGTGAGAATCGGTGGACTGTGTACACTGCCCAGCAGAGCAGCCACGGTTTTGCAAACAACACTTGAAGTATTTGAAAATGTGATGCCTAGTAACCTTTCAAAGAGGAAGGAGAGCACCAATCCATGACAATTCCTCCTTTGTCTTTTCTAACCTGTAACTGTGATCGACTGCAAACAGGCAAACCTATCCTTTCGTACAGAGACTGACCACCCTAATTAGCAGCCTTTGTGTAAATAATCTGAAGGCGGTTGGCTTCCAGTCTCCAGTGACTTATGCACACACAAGTTGTTTTCATTCGTGCTTTTCTTCCCCATTTTAGCTAGGAAGCATCTATCCCTCCCTGGTTTATCTGCCTGCCCGGGCAACAGCAGCAAAGCTGCTCCCAATTCCAGCAGCAGTAAAATCCAGAGAGGAGGACATGTGTGAGTATTTGATGAAAGCTAGAATTGAAATGTCAACAAACATCTGAAAAAAAAAAAAAAAAGAATTCACCATTCCCTTCTCAAGACAAGTAATTAAGGACAGCAACCACCTCCCCCAAAAGTTTTTAAGTTCCTAGGTTCTCTGGGCAAAGAAATGTCACAGTTACTTAGCCTTTAAGTCACCCTCACTAGGGTGGTTGGTTGTTTTATTTCCTTTACAGATAAAACAGGCTCAGGGATGTTGGCACACTTTGGGGCACACTGCTGGGTCTGAGAATGGAGTAGACAAGCCTTCTACCCTATGGTCCATGGTTCTCCACCCAGACATACCTCCTACCTACCATGTGTAAACGCTCTAAATTCCAACACACTTCCCAGGTTACACCCACAGTCCAGAATCATCTCACCTCAGAATCCCTCCATTTCTCTTCTGTAGCCCTACATTTCCACGATTCCCACAGCTCCTTGTAAAGGCTCCTTCCCGTGGCGGGGTGGTGGGGGTGGTGGTCGGTCTAGGACCCTCCCTCTTCCGTCCTCTGGTGGAAGGACATCTTTCCTCTCTTGTCCCTTCCAGAGCTCAGGGAATGCCTCCCAGGCTCTGGAACCGAACCGGCCGCTCAGCCTGGCATCGAGCGTCGTCTCTTCGGCTGCCACCTTGCCGCCGCTGGACACAGGTCCGGCTCTTCTTTCTCCGCTTGGGTGGGGAAACTGAGGCCCAGCGCCACGTTAACTTTCCTAGGACCCACGGCCTGAGGGAGAGGCTGGTGTGGTGCACCGTCCTTTGACCACATGCTCCCCCTTCCCCTAGCTCGCAGCGAGTCCCCGGATCTGTGCCTGGCTCTGGACGCGCGGAGAAAGTTGTCAGCCGCTGCGTGCGCCTCTCACCTCGCTGTGCGTTTTGCCGGTGCGCCGGGTCCACCTTGCACACACCCCGCCCACCACCCGCGCCCCTCTCCTCCTCCAGCCCACGCGCCGCCTTGCAAAGCAGCTCCCAGCCCCGCTCGGGCGAGCCGCCGCTTCCGCCCGTCCGGCGCGCAGCCTGGGGAGCGCCGAGCCATCGGAGCGCGCGGCGCGGGCCGGGCCGGGCCGGGCCGGGCGCGCACTCTCGGCGGTGCACACGCCGGTCCAACTCTCAGGCGCACGGGGTGCGTCGCCCCGTCGCCGCCCCGGTACCGGGAGGCAGCAGAGCGAGCGCTTTGTCCGCGCGCCCGCCCGGGACTCTGCCCCGAGGAGGCAGCCGCGCCGAGTCCCCGCCTCCGCCTCTGCCCCCGGGCGGGCCGGGCCGGCCGCGGTGGGGGGAGCCAGGCTGAGGGCGAGGGTGGGGGCGGGGGCGGGCTCAGGAGGAGAGGAGGGCAGCAGAGGCGGCGGGAGCGCCGGGTGCCGGGCCGGGGGAGCCGCGGGCTCTCGGGAAGACGCGGATGATGAACAAGCTGTACATCGGGAACCTGAGCCCGCCGTCACCGCCGACGACCTCCGGCAGCTCTTCGGGGACAGGAAGCTGCCCCTGGCGGGACAGGTCCTGCTCAAGTCCGGCTACGCCTTCGTGGACTACCCCGACCAGAACTGGGCCATCCGCGCCATCGAGACCCTCTCGGGTGAGCACTCGCACGACCCACGCCGCGCCTCGCCGGCTCGGGACGGCGGCAGCCGGGAGGCCGAGCCCCCCCGGGCCGCGCCCGCCGCGACTCCCGCGCCCGCACGCTCCCTTCCACGCACCAGCCCCGCGACTCTGGCGGCGGGCGGGCTCCGGGACGGCCGGCTGCCCTGCCCCCACGGCGGGGGCTAACTTAGACCCTGGGGCCTCAGACCCGGGGCCACCCTGTGCTCCTCCGAGGGTCCCCAGGCTCGCTGGTTCCCTAGGAGCGCCCCTGGCGTGCCCAGCTGCTCCCCGGAGCTTCCCCCGCCCCCACCTTTGCAGACTCCCCTGTTTTCCTTTTCTCGGACCCTTCCAGTGCCCTCTTTGCCAAGGGCCCCCCAAATCCAGCATCTCCTTTCCTCCTGGCCAGACCTTCCTTCTTCCCATGCCTCGCGCCGAAGACCTCTCGCCCTCTGCCGTCTCCCGAGCCGCATTCTCCTTTTTGAGACCCCCCCCTTTCTCTTGGCCCCCCACTTTCGGCAGCTCCTCGACTTTATCTACTGAACCCTTCGAGGTCCCGGGGTTCTCCCCACCCGGCTCCTGCCGGACCGCACATCTCCCTCGGTCTTTTCCCGAAGCTCACTTCCCTCTCTCTGGTCTCGGAAGCGCTCCTATTTTTCCCTGAATTTTTTGTCCGATTTTATTGAGAAGAACTCGGGGCTGGGGGCTTTCCGCCTCCCGTCTCCCCGCCTCCTGCTCGGCCAGAAGCACCTTTTTACGAGGTACCCTGTCTCAACTCGGTGGGGGCCCGGGCTGAGAACCGGGAAAGAGGCGACCGGGGGGCCCACGAGCGCGCTGGAGCCCAGACGGGAGTCGGAGCGCTGCACTCGCCCGCGCGCGCGTTCCCAGCTCGCATCCCGCACACGCACGCTGCGGGCCACGCTCCCCGGGCCTGCGACCCCCGACCCCGAAGGGAACCCCTTCCCTGGGGGACGGATGGGTGGGCTGGTGAGACCTGGGGGTCACCCCAAAGCAGGCGGCCGCAGAGCCGGGGACTCCTGCGCGTGTCCCCGGGCCGCTGGCAGCAAGGGCGGTGGGGCGGGGGTGGGGGGCGAGCGCCCTGGAATCCCGGGGTCCCGGGGTGGCGGAATGGGGAACTGGGGGCCGGAGAAGCCGGGGAGCGCCTGCCCTGCAACTTGAGTTTCAAATGAGCTCATCTTTTCAAATTGGCGCCTCTCTTTATTAAATGTGTTTTTCCGGTAATGCCACCCACAGCTCTACCTGGGGTCAGAACCGGGCTTGTGCCCTTCCCACCTCGTCCGCCACCCGTGGCGCCCACTTTTCATCACAGTTGGAGCTAAGTTCGCCCAGCTGCGGCCGGGTGGGGGACCCCTTGAAGGCTCCAGAAGGCGGAGCCCGAGCGCGGAGTAGTGAGCGTGCCCCTCCTAGACCCCCGCGTGTTTGACTCAGGGAGGTTCTGAGTACTTTAAATTTCTGTTTTAAAGGTAAAGTGGAATTGCATGGGAAAATCATGGAAGTTGATTACTCAGTCTCTAAAAAGCTAAGGTAAATATATTTTGCCTGGTTTCTTTTTTCTACCCCCCCACCCCCACCCCGCGATTGGGCTTCCATACGTATAACTAAAAAAATATGTTTTTTTAAAAAGGGCTTTTGTTTGTTTTGTTAGTGGAGATACATAGCTTAGAAAGTTATTATTGTTATTATTTTACTTTCATTATATAAGGTGTTTTCTGTGCTTGCAAACTGTTTGGTGCCTAATTAGGAGTCGGGATGGAGAACACTAGGTAGATTCAGTTGGCTGTGACCGATTAAGTTGTTTATCATAAATTGCCTCCCACCGAGAACTCCTCACTGCCATCCCTACCCCCAGCACAATAGCAAACTTCCTGTGAGATGTTAAGAGTAAATATTTACTGTGTCAGCTGAATTGCTTAACTTGACCATGCGATTAATTTTTTTTTTTTTTTTTGCTTAGTTTAGTGTCGGATAATAAAATAATTCAGTAAACAAGGGGTCAGTATTTTGCATAGTATTCTGAAGCAGCAGGCTGTTTGTATGGGATGCAGGGAGAAGCCAGACTTCTCTAACTGAGGCGGTGGGACTGTGCTCCTGAGCACTTGGTTGTTATTGTTGCTTTAGAGAAACGTTGGAGAATAAACAGTGTCGCGGTGAAGTCGATAGTTAGCTATTGTTAATGTAGGAGTAACACGCTTTGTGGGGCTTGGGTTTCCCCAGTGATTTGCTATGAAAGAATGAAGGAGACCATCTTTGTTTAAAGCTCATTGTGGACTTTAAATTGGGAGGTGGCGGCTAATCTCCCCCCCACCCCCCACGTGTCTTAACTTAGTTTATATCCATTAAGGAACGTTTCTTTGCCATTCGTCATTAAGTGTCTGAACTGGGGAGGCTAAGTCTGATTTTCCACCTTCTTAGTCAGAGGGAAGACGCAGGATTGAGAACATTCTAAAATAAATTGGTTTTATAAATACTTGGATGTGTTGGAGGGTTTTAAAAACATTGTGTGCATATTTCCACATACATTTTAATGTAACTGAATGTGTTTGGAAAGGGTTGTGTGCTGCATTAGAAAACTGTTTAATACTTTTGTTTTTGAAAAAGTTAAGAATTAATGATTTGCAGTTTGGGCTGCTCTACTGAATGGATTCTTGGGTTGAAAATGTATAGCTGGCTTTCTGTAAATTGTTTTAAGTTTATGTAGTTTCCTTCAGTATTTTTTGAGGGGACAGGTAAGGAGATGTTTTCTGGGATGCTAAGTACTTCCTGTAAGTTTATACCATTTGTCTCTCAACAGTTGAAGTTTTGATGAATATTGTTAGAAATGTTTAATGCACTGTGCATCTAGAAATATCTCATTCTGTTGAATCCTTTTGGAGGTCAAAATTAGCAATAGTCAATAGATTTTTAATTGGGGTAATTTGATGTCCCATTATTCCATGATGCAGTGTTGATTCCATGATGCATTTAATTTTCAAAACAAGCGAAATACTAGTTTATTTAAAGTTATTTAGATCACTTAAAACTTATCAACAAAAAGACTGCTTTGGCTTTTTCTTTTAAAATGCAGAGGTGGTTTGCATTTTGGTTGAAGTGTCACTTAAGTGATTTTATTCTGCCATGTTCAAAAAGTCTTGCCATGAGTTTTAGCATATATTAAATAAACAGTCTAGGGCTTTTACAGTCCTAGGAATAAATGGATTTCTTTGAATATGTTGGTGATGTAAAATAACCAGGAGGAAGAAGCTAAGAGCACGCTGTGTGGTTGACCACACCTGAAGACAGTTAACAAACCAAAGCAAGGGTAGCCTGCTGCTGGAGAGAGTGGCACCATTTTTTGATTGGATGATTTCAATCTTTTTTCCCTCTTTTATTTCAAATACAAAAGTTCCTTGCTTGCATTGCAAGCTAAGGGAGAGAAGGCTAACCTGGTTAGAATTGGTTAGCTGAGTTCAGCCCTCTGGGATGAGTTCTCCATTAATTCTGGGCACAGTCATGCTGGTGGCTTTAAAAAAACCAGAATACTGTGACATTTAAGACCAAAGCTTTCATGTTATACAGTGATCGTTGTATTGTTCTCTTGTTGCATTTCCATGTATATTGACAAGTTGGAAGTAAATTTGTGAACATTAGGTCAGTTCTGTGTGTGGTTTTTGTGTTCTGTAGAGCACAGGGAAAATAAGCCATCCTCTCTTATTTACCTCCTTGAAAAATGATTCAACAATTGAGTGCTAATGTTTTAATATTGTGCTTGGCTCTTTGATTTTTCAGGAAGCTGTTTTAATACCTGTATTCCAAATAGGTTTTTTTTTTAAAGGTGATGATAGTTTTAAGATGTTTTAATCTTCATTTGAGGAGGAGTTGGCATGCTATTTGCTTACCACTGGGTCTTTTGTTAAATCACATACCACCATTTTATACACGTGGCTGCATTGTAGACAGACTGCTGTTTTCTCAGTCACCCTGGAGGAGAGAATTCTTTCCTTTTGGCTACTTATGTTTCATCCATTTTAAGTGCAGATTATTGTACAGCAAGCCATACATATCATCTATTTCTCTTACATTCTACTTGGTTTCAGTCTGCTGAATAAAAATCTTTGAATTTTTTTTCTCAATGTTCATATAGTTTTTGTGGGTCAGAGATTTAGTAAAGAGGAAAAACTTGATAACTTTAAAAGTGCTGTTAAAAGTTAAGTGAACTGCCTTGATAGAAAATTTATTTTGGGTGCTGCTGAAAGTTCACTTAAAAAGTCACATATACACACATGTACACATATTGGATAAATTGTTTTGATCTAAGGCATGCTGACTTGAATATGCTTTTGTATTTAAAGCTGAATGATTCTGTGAGAAACAGCTTTAGAAAAAAATGCAGAATCTACCCACTTCTAGGAAGTAGCTGAATGATGCTAGACAGGTTTCAGCTGGGACAGTCAAATACTCTGCAGTGGTGTAGGGAAAGCTATGAATCTGTCTTTCATGAGTTAAAAATCAGTAATTGTGTTCTCTCCAATCCAGATGAATTTGGTCTCCTATAGGAATGCTAAAGAAAACAGTATCCCAATTGTATTTTGCTTGTATGTACTACATTGTGTATAGCTGAATTAATACCAACCCCCCAAAAAACCCACCCAACTTCAAGCCCTCCCTGTAACAAAGACTTTTTCTGCATTAATTTTTAATTTTCTAGAAACAGAAAAGACTTTATTAGTTTTAAATCTTACAGTAGCCTTTTATTTCAACAGTTTGTTGAATTAGAAGTTAATGGCTGGACTTAATTACATATGTAGAAAGATTAATACAGTGTCATATATGATATCAAACTATAAAGTCACTTTGATTTAGCTTTGAAGTTGCAGTTGCACATTTTCAAAAAGGTAATTTTTTTTATATTCTAGAGAACACATATTTTTCTATCTCTAAGAAATAGATTATTAGGGCTGGAATAGAAATGGTTAAAAAAAATTACTTGCTATTTAGATAGTAATGTAGTCTTAAGATGTTTTTAAGGGGCTGGCATTTAACTTTTTATATATTATTTAAACATTAAAAACTAATGAGTTCTACAAATAAAATGTATTGTTTTGCCTGATTTTTCTAATTCAATAGTATCTATTGAATTAGATTGGTTTTCTAATAGTATCAATTTTAAATTGTAAGGCAGCAATTTACAGAAGTATTTAAATTCTTAAACCTTAATTCTAAAAGAGAATTGATCATGATGCCCATTTGCTACATTGTGCTTTTCAATAATAATGTTTATTTGCAATTACAGGTAATAAAATGATCCTTTAGGAGTTATGCGTTTTATTATGTTAAGCTGAGTTTGTCATTTGATTGATGAGGGAAAATTAATAATATTTGGAGAAAGCCTTTTACATATAATGGTCTGAAGTATATTTTCTTTAAGAAATGATTTTATATTTTAAAATACACTTGAAGGAGATCAGAAGATTTAAAACTAACTACATGTGAAAATTATTTCACCATTTTAAATAGACAATAAATTTATGTGTGTGTGTGTAGGTTGCATCAAGTTCCTTATTGGGTTCAAGAAGCATGCTAATGATGCTGAATTGTGTGTAGAAGGATAGACACCAGGGTACATTTATAACAAGACAAAACAGTAAAAATAGATTTCTCCTAGAACTATTTATAAGTGTTTGATATTTTCTAAATATCTGCAGTCTATAACTGGACCACTATTCCGTGTCTGCTAATGAAACCCTCTAATGTTGATGAGGAATTGGTCAGTTGTTACTGAACTAATGTGCCATCCCTCTGATTCAGTGGGATATGTGCAGTTTGTGGGGGCCAGTAGTTTTACATAGATCAAGGAGCAAGAGAAGGAGGAGACCCTGAGCTGAGCAGCCATTGCTCTGAGTTTCAGTCCAGACAAAGCTAAGGAAAACCACTGGATGATTGAAACCCACGAAGGAAGTCACGTGTGTGCACCGTCCCTGGGAGATGCCCTTACGCAGGTGTCTTCACTCCTGGCCGTCAAGGCAGACACCTGCGGTGGCCTTTTCAATGAGCACATTGCTGAGAAGACTGTCCTGTGCAAAAACCACCCTCCTAGATTCCTCTCCGACTCATTTCTGTGAAGGCTTTCATGACCTGTCACTGCACCCCTCCCAACACACACACACTTTTATTTTCTTTTTTAAACTCAAGGTCTCCCCATGCAGCCCCAGCTGTTCCTGAGCTCGTGAACCCCTTTGCCTTAGCCTCCTGAATTGCTGGGGTCATAGGCATATACCACTGTGCCCAGCTTATAAAGTGTGTGTTAGTGAGTGTGCATTTTCATTTAGAAATGCTATACTTAGGAGGGTGTTTTGTTATTTTTGCAAAGCAGTGGTGGATCAGTTTTATTAGAAGCACCATAAAATTGGGAGCTGCTTAAAAATTACAAAATTTCAAAATATAATTTTAAAGATTATGTTTAAACACCATGAATGTATTTTCAGTTTTTGGTTTTGTTGTTGTTGTTTTTGAAACTGATGGGCCTTGGCTAAACTAATTTTTAAAAATGTATGCTTTGAAATGTCTAGTCAAAAGCATAATATCTTAAAAACTGTGACTGACTTCTTAATTTGAGGGACAGGAGAGTTCTATTGAAGAAGGCATGCCTGAGCAATTGATTAGTCTGGTTTTATCTTTTTGTACTCAATGGGAAGAACAAATTAGTTTGGGGAACGTTCAAACAATGTCGATGAGCAGATGCTAGCAAAGAGCAAATGCCTACCAGTAAAGAAAGCCACCCCCCTCATTCATTGCCACTGAAACATTTTAAATCTTTTATTTTATAATTTGACCTGGTGCTTACAAGCTTATAATTTTCATTTGGTGGCATGGATGGTATGGGTTCTATTTTGGGCAGCAAATTGCAGAGTGCTCAGAATTATTTTTAAGGTTTTTTTTTTTTTTTTTTTTTTTTTTTTAAACTTTTCCTGTTTTGATTATGGATTTTAGTCGGGTTACTTCATAAAATAAGGGAAAGAAATTATTTTCTATTGCAGAAAACCTTAGGTTCTGTTCCTTTCACTGCCAAAGAGGAGAGAGAAAAAAATACAATAATGTGTCTTTAATTTGGTTCAGAGTTGGATGGCACATTGATGTTGAATATAAGTAGAGCAGAAATGGGTGTGTCTGTATTAAAGGGGGCCATCAAGCCCAAACGCCATCCTTATGTCCATCATTTCAGTGATTAGATAGCTCCTCCTCAAACAGTGATCCCCCCCCCCAGTAATAATTTTGCATTCTTGAGGTGCATTTTGTTTTCTTGTTCTTGGGTCTTCTCATTGTTTATGTCTCTTACACTTTTATTTCCTAAAATTTGAACACTTAATCACAGTTTTCCTAGTCTGTTAAAGTAAGCAGTTTAATAAGTTCAGTAAGTGAACTAGAAGGTTTTGGATACACATTTTATCATATCTTTCTACATCATGAGCATCTGTTTACCTAGTAAACAGAAACACTTGTCTGGAACCTTTGAAACAAGAAGGGTGTTTGCAGTTTTTCTTGTTGTGTATTCATTTAATACATAAGTGTGAATTTGCCTTGCGGGGGGAAGCTTGAACTTTAAAAATTATTAGAGGTTTTATGATCTGGTACTGTTACGAACACAGACTAGAAGGCATTGTGGTGAGATGTATCTTCATGTGGTTGCATCTCAAGTTCATATAGTAAAAAAGCTATTATGGCCTCTTGAACAGAAAATCTGCTTTTTTCTAAGTAAGATTTGGAGAAGAGGAAAAATGGACTAGTCCTTTTCTCACATGAGGAAACTTAGTCTTTAGAGAAATGGAGAAATTTGTCTGAGGCAGAGAAATAAATTCAGTAGTAGGGAAGTACCCAGGCAAGGGCTCCATCACGGATCTTACCCCAGAGGGCTTCACTCAACATTTTGTTAGCCCAGATGCCTTTCAGGAAGGATAGAAATTGTTTGTGAAGGGCCCTTTTGTGATGGCCTTATTCTTAGTGTGGTCTGAGTGATCTACTCTTCATTACACTGTTTTTATAGGGAAAAAATAATTGGAAATAAGCACATGGTTTTATTAGTTTTTGTTTTTTGAGACAGGATTTCTCTTGTGTAGACCAGGCTGGCCTCGAACTCACAGAGATCCACCTGCCTCTGCCTTCTGAGTGCTGGGATTAAAGGCATGGGCAAGGATGCCATTTAAAAAGCAGCATGAACCTCTGCTTTCCCTCAGCTTGCCAGAGACGGTATGGGGGATTTATCCAAGGCGGTGTTTGGTGTTTCTGTTTGCTTGTTTGTTTGGCTGTTGTTTATACTGTTTGTTTATTTATTTTAGTGGTTGCATTCTTTGTATTAAGAAATAAGACGGTGCTAAGAAGGACATTCTTCACTGGGCACAGTGGCACAGGCCTTTAATCCCAGGCAGAGGCAGGAGGATCTCTGTGAGTTAGAGGCCAGCCTGGTCTACATAGCAAGTTTCAGGGCAGCCAGAGCTACATGGAGAGAAAAACTATACAATATGCCATAAAATAAAAATGGGCCATTTCTCTCAACATTTGAGCCACACCAGTTAGGCACCGACTTTAGCTATGGTCAAGACTGTGTGCTGTTTGGTACAATTCAAGAATTCACCCTGGTGGGCTCTCGTGGCTCAGCCCCTTGCAGCGGGCGGTGCTAGGCTTTCTTTGACTTGTTGGTCGGAGCTGCCAGTCTTTCCTGGAGTCACCCTGGAACTAGTCTTTTTTTTTTTTTTTTTCCTCTGCTCCATTCTCTACAGAATGTTTTTTTTTTTTTAAACGGAGTTGAGTTCTCAATGAGGACATACTCGGTAACTAAGCAGCTGTGTGAATTGCCCTTCATCTCTGAGTTGTAATGCTTTCCCGAACTCATCATCTTGTTTCCTGCACTTTTTGTGGACTCTCAGGCTGGTAGTGGTGGTGGGAGGGGGGGCGGAGTTGTCAAGAAGAAAAGTAGGTGAGGGGTTATTTCTAACCTTCATGCGTTTCTTCGAGTTGTGCAGTCCAGGGCGGGATGTGGCATTTTCTATGGAATTGTGACTCAGAAGATGGTGGGGGAGGAAGGAAGAGAGAAACTAATAATTACGGAGTGGTAGCTGCTATATGCTAGGCGCTGGGCTCAGCCTTCCAGGCCTTCTCCACCCCACCCCCAACCCGAGCCTGAGAAGTCTGTTCCTAACCCTGTTGCAGACTGGGCCGTGAACCTTCAGACTCTAAACAGGTCCTTCCACTGGACCCAACTGCTTCCGAGAAGCAGTGGCTGTAATGCCTTTGCTGCTGCTGTGTGTCTGGCTTGAATAGACTGCAGCGTCTGAGTGACCGGTTGGCGAATTGTGAGAAGAACTGTGTATGTTACTCCTGTCCACAGTGGGTATGCAGAGAAGAGAAGGGCCTGGAGTCTGGTATATTCATAGTTTAGTGTAACTGAAAACCAGTTATCTGAGTATGGTGGCATGTGCTTGTAATCCCATCACTTGGGAGGTGGAGGCAAGAGGATCAGGATCGTAAAGGTCATCGTGGGCTGCATAGAGATTTAGATGCCTGTTTCAGCAACCACACACAACAAAAGATAAAAAGAAATCGAAAGTGTTGGTCATGATTTAAAGGGATTTTTAAAAGTAGTCCTAGAGTAGAGAAATTTCTAATTATGTGAAAGGGAATACGTGCTTAAGCCCAAATGATTGTAAGGTTAAGTACAAAGACACACACGTGTCTATGATATGTGTATTCTATACTTGAGATGCAGAAGTATCTAATACTTTTTACCTCAGTAGTTCATTTATCTGTATTTTTAAAAATGTTTATAGTTTGTGAAGAGGAAATACAGAATCCTAACTATGTATTTTAAAGCATGTCATCTTGTTAACATTAGAAAACCTTAAGCCAAACCTTAAGGTGGCACACACATTTAATCCCAGCTCTTTGGAGGCAAAGGCAGGCTGATCTCTGAGTTCAGGGGCAACCTGGTCTACAGATCAAGTTCCATCAAGTTCTGGGACATCCAGGGCTACATAGAGATGTCTTGGAAAACAAAAGGAAAGGATGGGGAGGAGAGGGGAGAGGAGGGAGGGGAGAGGAGGGAGGGGAAAGCTTAAGCCTTTAAGATTCGAAGGGACAGGGACTGAAGATCTATGTATGCCTTTAAATTGGGTACTTGAAACATCTTGTGCGTTCGTGGTTGTTTTTTTCTTTGGTAACATGAGACTCAAGTTACCGTCATATCACCAGTGAAATGAGTATAAGGACGTTTGCCTCCTATAGAGGGAGGAAGGTGTGAATTTTTTTTTTTAACCCTTAAGATAATATTATGAAATGTGTTAAATTATAAAGGCTAATCCCTTTTCTCAGTCAAGAACCTTTAGATAGCTTAAGGTACCAGAAGATACATTTTAAACACTGGCCCTCCTCTGTGATGCAGCCCATCAGCTGCTGAGTGCGATGCTTGGGGATGAAGCTGTGTGGGCTTTTGCTTTGCTCCGGACCTTTTACTATAATGCTTCCTCACCTCTGATGTTAGCAACCCCGCTCTGACAAATGGATGTTTTCCTTCATCATTGTACGCATAGAGTTTTGAAGGACCGTGCTTTGTGTCTCTTTATTTGTCAGATGTAGATGATGAAAGATTCACCTGGAAAAGGAGTCTGGTCCTTTTATTTACTAAGGAGGGAAAGAGGATGGGGGGCAGAGAGGCTGGCCCAGGAGCAGAGGTGGCTGGGTGGCTCACGCCTGCTGCACTGCTGTGTGTGTTCTATAATTCCAGAGTGAGGAGGACAGTCGATGCTTCCAGAGCAGCCAGGGCTGAACAGTTCTGCAACCTTTCTGTCCTTGGACAATGGAAAACTCCTAGGGTGACTGGCCTGCTCACGAAAGGTTTCTTTCTTTCAGGCCATGCGCTGACCACTTCCTCTGCCCCTGCCTTCCCTGGCATTTTGTGAGGGTGCTAGGACGGCTGGGTGGCAGGCCCGCTGTGTGCTCTAGCCCCGGAGCCCCTCATTGCTGAGGTCTGGGGCAGCTCAGGAGGCACGTGTGTGCTCGCTCAGTGTGTTGGAATGTGTGGTCTCTGTGGCACACGCGCTTCAAGGGGTGTGGGGCCACACACGGCAGACCTTTTGTAAGTGGTTGAAAGATTGGGAAAGAGTTTGTCCGTGCTGAAGGTTTTCCCATCAGTGAGTGAGTGTTCATCCTTTGCAATGGGAAGACATCGCTTTCATTTCTTTCCTTCCGAATTGCTGAAGGACAGAAAAGAAATCTGGCTGTGTAAGTCATCTGACTTCTGGGTCCAGCCAGTCTCCTGTTCTCTGACAGTGAGGCCTTCAGGCCCAGACTGTGAGTAACACTCTCTGCTTGCTGGGACACCTGAGCATGAGGAAAGCAGGAATTTTAGAAATACAGGACCTCTTCCTCCTTTTAGGGTTTTTTTTTTTTTTTTTTTTTTTTTTTTTTTTTTTTTTTTTTTTTTTTTTAAGTCTAATGACTTAAGATTTTTAAATCCTAGCTGCTGTTACTCTTAAAATTTTTACACATTTTGTTTATTCGTCACAAAATATCCAGGATGACCGGGGTGCCGACTGCCCCATTATTTGCAGTAAGACTGAGATGTGGTAAAGGGCGTTTTGGTTTCAGGGCTGTGGAGGCCTGGGAACAGGTGGTTGCTTCTCATACAGTTCTTTCTGCATCTTCAGAGTTTTGCCTGGGAAAAGTTAGTTATTTTGTTCACTGATCTTCATAATGGTTTGGTATGCATATCTATTTCAATAATGCTTTCAAAATATTTAGATACCAAAATTGATTTGTGGCTTTAGTTTTTCTTTTTTTTTTGTTTGTTTTGAGACAAGGCTTCTCTGTGAAGCTTTGGAGCCTGTCCTGGAACTTGCTCTGTAGATCAGGCTGGCCTGGAACTCAGAGATCCGACTGTCTCTGCCTCCTGAGTGCTGGGATTAAAGGCATGGGCCCAGCAGATTTGTGACTTCCGTTTACATGTGATGATTATGATCACAGTGTTATACCTACCTCACAGATTTCAGGGCCAAACTCTTGCTTGACTTCCCAGGGCAGTGGTTTTTAACACTGAGTTCTCTGGAGCCTGTGGCTGAGGAGAGCTGAGTTTATGGAGAGCAGAAATAGCTGTGTGTGCCTGAGAATCTTGACACAGCTGTGCTCATGACTCCTTTAGATACGGCAGTTGCCTCTAGAATTTGGTTTAGAAAGGGGTGTGGTATTTAAAAGCCAACCCATGTGTCAGCCTCTGTCTTAAGCCGCTGGGGTCTGGATCTGGAGTCTGGCTTTGATTGCCCTGTAGCAGAGCGGTACTCTCCTGGCCCCCCCCCCCCCCCCCCCCCCCCCCCCCCCCCCCCCCCCCCCCCCCCCCCGCTCCTCCTGTGACCTCCTCTCCTCCATCACTTTCACTTTAGAAACAGGGTCTGCTTTGCCAGTTGCATGGAGGGCTCCTAAATCTATGGATTTTCCTGCAGTCAGCGGCAGTTTCCTTTAGGAATGTTCCAGGCAGGCAGGCTCTTTACAATCCACTGGAGTCAACCGTAGTGACATGGGACCCACTCCTCTGTGAGGAACCAGCGTTTGCTTTGGGCCTTCGAACTCCTTTCTACAACAGAACAGTTCTTTTCTCAGTTGTATATTGGGGGCGCTCTCTGCACAGGAGTCACATACTCTTCCAAACATTTGAAACTGGCTAGAATTGATAGCCAGCAAGTCAGACGGGATGGAAGTCATCACACTTCTTCCATACGCATGGGTTTCATTCAGAAAAAGGGTATTACTCTTAACAAAGTTAAAAATAGAGAGGCGGCTGATTGGGAGAAGGGGATTTGTGGGAGTGTGAAGACGCCAGTTGGGTGTGAGTGTAGTCAAAATACATCACATGCGTGCATGACAATGTCATAATGAAATCCATTTTTTATGTGTGGCTGAAATAGGCTAATAAAAGCATTCTTTTATAAAAAGACCAGCACGATGGCTCAGCCCGTAAAAGCACTTGTCATCTGAACCTGACGACAATCTGAATTCAGTCTCCAAGAATTAGCTCCTGCAAGCTGCCCTCTGACCTCCCTCCATATGTATGCTGTGGTACATCTGTGCTCACACGGGCACACATTGTACACACACAATAATAAAAAAAAAATTGAAAAATAAAGACGATAAACAAAGTGAAAAAGCAGTATGGTTACATTTATTATTTTAAATTTATTTTATACCGGGGAGGCACGGTGTCCCAGCATGTGTGCGTGTCAGAGGCTGACTTTGTGAAGCTCTTCTTTCCACCGTTGTGAGTCAGGGCCAGGCAAGCACGTTCACTTGCTGAGCCGTCTAATGGGCCCACGACTACATTCTTGATGAATGTAAATGTTCTGAATAAAGTATAAAATGGTCTTTAAATCATAGTCATGGCAAGACATTGTAAGCGGTCATACTGTGTAAAATGATTTTCCCTTCCTTATCTGGTTCTTTATCGTTTATTTTGTATGTACCAATAATATTGAATTACCTGAGAGAGTAATTATCGGTCAAATAAGAATTTTTTAAACATTGGTTAGTTCTCTTTATTTTTAACTCTTTAAACACATTGCATGTATTTTGATCATCATCATCCTCTCCCCCCACTTCCTTCCCTAACTCTTCTCAGCTCCACCTCCTTCTCCTCCTCTCTGTCCTCACTCCTTTTTATTATTATTGAATAAAATCTACCAAAATTGTGCCAACCACGACCACGTCATCTACTGAGCGTGGTCAACACCGTGGCCACATGCTTAAAGAAAACAGCTTCTCCTCCATCAGCCATTGGCTGTCTGTATCCTCAGGTGGGGTGGCAGCTTGTGAACCTCTCTCCATTCCATTCTGGAATGTTCACAGGCTTGAGCCTCAGCTGTGAGTTCATGATCTACCCCATCTTCTGTGGCAGCCTAACTATGAAGCCCTCCCTGACCTTCATGGGGATATGTAGATCCTAATTTCTCCTATTGGCTTTCTATATTGAGTTTAACTTCTGTAGTGAAATAAAAAAAAAATAATTTAAAACACACACACACACACACACACACACACACACACACACACACACACACACCTACCTTCTTTTCCTGTGACCACAGACTACTGGGGACCCTGCAGGACCTTGGAACTTAGCTCCTTTGCTTTTTCCGGACCCGCAGAGGTGATGCCCGGCTAGAGTGAGCCCCATGCCACTCTGCTTGCTGTGTCTGTGTGTGTGACTCTCGCCTCCTACCTTCCAGGGTCAGTGGCCTCACAGCCACATCCATCCTTTGCCGTAAGATGGGAGCTGGCCAAACACTTAGCCGCAGCCCATTCTCAGGAAGCGGCAGAAGACAGCGGTAGGTGGTGGCAGGGTGATTCTGGAGCCTGCACAAGAGACAGCTCCAGGCACCTGTTGCACTGGGAAGTGTAGGGCCAGCGTTCCCAAATACAGTCTCCGAGAGAAAAGTTAAACCAGAGTTGTTAAATGCTTAAGCTTAAAAATTAGGAGCTGTACTTACTTTATGTGTATTTTGCCTGCATGTATGTGTGTGTACTGTGGGTATGCCTGGCACCTGTGGAGATCAGAATAGGACATTGACTCCTCTGGAACTGGAGTTAACAGATGGTCGAGAGCCGCTATGTGGGTGCTGGGACCTGAACCTGGGTCCTCTGGAAGAGCAGCCAGTGCTCCTCACTGCTGAGCAGCTTTCTAGCCCCAAATCCCCTAAACTTTAAATGTTGGCAACAGTTCAAAAATGTTTGTAAACATTGAAGATCCTCTATACAGGTAGAGGTTAAATAAGGCTCATGGGTTACAGTTGGTATTCTCTACCTTGCCAGTATCTGCAAATTGTTGCTGAAGACATTATCTCCTTTCGTGGAAGGGAATTTTGAGACAGCGTTTCTATGTAGCCCCCACTGTCCTGAAACTCACACAGAGATCCACCTGCCTCTGCTTCCTGAGTGCTAGTATTAAAGGTGTGTACCACCACACTCAGCCCACCATCCGCTCTTTTAATATTTCTTTGACTTGAGTTTAATCCGTGAATGAGAAGTAAGAAGAAATGCCCTGCTCTTAATGACCTGGATGTATTTTGTGTCCTCCTCATCCCCAGCCCTGTGTGTGCAGGTGGAGGCCAGAGGTCGACAACAGGCCTTTTCCTCAACTGATCTTTTTGTTGTTGTTTTTTGAGACAGGGTGTTTTATTAAACCTGAAGCTTGCCAATTCTGCTACACTGGGTGGCCTGCAAGCTGCGGGACTCCTGAATACTTGTTTTGTGAAGCCATCTAAAAATCTTAATAAATTTATCTTAATAAATCCTGTAAATACAGGATGTATATATATGGACCATATAACATCTTGTTGATGCGTGTGTGTTACACAATACAGGTTCATCTGATAAAATAATACAGCCCTCTATTTCCATTCAGTTGGAGAAACATGATTCCCCTTTCTGATCAACATCATAGCAACTATAACAAGTACTAAAAGTCACGTGCTAGGAAAGTGATTCTCCTATGTCTGGCAAATACTTTTCAGTTTTGTTTTACATTTATTTGTGAGTGTGTGTGTATGTGGGCATGCGGTGGAGGCCAGAGGACAATCTACAGGATTCTGTTTCCTCCTATGTGCGTTCTGGGGGTCTGACGGAGCATTTCAGGCTGGGTGGCAAGCACTTTTACAGTGTGGTTTGAATAAGGAACGTCCTCCATAGTCTTGGGCATTCGAACCCTTGGTCCCCAGCTGGTGACGTTGTTTGGAGAGGTTTAGGCTAAAGCTGCAGCCTTGCTGCAGGATAAAAAACCTTTGCTGCTTGGGGCCTGCATTTGAGATTAAAATGACTTTCCTGCTTCTGGCTTTCTTTCTCTGCTTTGTGCTTGTGGCTGAGGATGTGAGCTCTCAGCTTCCTGTTTCCAGGGCGATGCTTGCCACCATGATGGACTCTTATCCCTCTGGAACTGTAAACCGAGATAAGCCCTTCTTCCAGAGCTTGCTTTTGGTCATGGTATTCTAGTGGTTACGATAGCCACGGAGCAGTCTTGCAAGCCGTAATAAACACTTCCAAACACATGAACTTGAGTCACTCCATTAAATATCTACTATAAGGCAAATGGTTTTAATTTAATGGAGCATGAATCCTAATCTATCTTAATAAAAAATCCCAGAGCCAGATATTGGGATAAATGCTGAAAGATCAGTAAAGGAGCCAGCCACTAGAGAGACTTCTTACCTCTACCGAATCTTCAGCCTGAAAGAGACTGAGCTCCTGTCTCCTCTCTCCTCCCAGCCATATCACTTCCTGTCTCCACCTCCCTCATGCTGGGATCAAAGGTGTGTGCCACCACTGCCTGGCCTCTGTGGCTAACTAGTGGCTTTAGCGCGCACTCTGATCTTCAGGCAAGCTTTATTTGTTAGATCACAAACAAAATACCACCATAACAGGGTCTTGCTGTGTAGCCCTGGCTGGCCTGGGATTTGTAGTCCTCCTATCCCTGCTTTCCCAAGTGCTGGGATGACAGGTGTGCCTCACACTCCTGGAAAAGGAAGATGGTTTTGAAAGTAAAATATGCCAGTAGAGAGAGATGTTGATGAAAAGTGGTGCACTTAAATACATTTGAAAAGTGTTCTGGTTAGCGCACTTTTTGTGTGTTTAAGTTGAGCAGTTGAAGGCTGTCTGGATTCTGTTCTTTGGCTCTGGGTGCAATAAATACTCATTAAGGCCAAACTAGAGACTGTTGACTTAAGAGACCTTTTCAAAAAACAAAAATAAAAACCACTCTGAGGTCTGGGATGTAGCTCAGTTGGTAGAGTGCTTGTCTAGCATCAGGAAGTCCTGGTTCAATTTCGGGTATTGCATAAACCTGGTGTGGTGGATCCCCGTTATCCTAATGTTGCAGAGGGAGCCATCAGAAGTGAGTCCTCTGTGTAGTGAGTCAGACATCAGCTTGTTTGTGTCAAAACACATTCTGCTCTGAAAGTTGGAATTACTTTTTTTTTTTTAAAGACTTTTTCTGTGTAACAGCTCTGGCTGTCCTGGAACACTCTTTGTAGACCAGGCTGGCCTAGAACTCACAGAAATCCACCTGCCTCTGCTTCCACAGTTCTGGGATTAAAGGCGTGTGCCACTATACCCAGCATTGGAATTACATTTTAAAATGCATCTTGTGGCTGGGCGGTGGTGTCGCACGCCTTTAATCCCAGCACTCGGGAGGCAGAGCCAGGCGGATCTCTGTGAGTTCGAGGCCAGCCTGGGCTGCCAAGTGAGTTCCAGGAAAGGTGCAAAGCTACACAGAGAAATCCTGTCTTGAAAAACCAAAAAAAAAAAAAAAAAAAAAAATTGCATCTTGTAATCTTGTAGTGTAATTCACAAGCATGAAGAAGCTGGTCACTTTGCAGTAGTGTCTGTTGCTGTGGAGAGACACCGTGACCATGGCAACTGTTATAAAGGAAAACATTTAATTGGGGCTGGCTTACAGTTTCAGAGGTTCAGTCCTTTATTGTCATGTCATGAAGCAAGGCAGCATGCAGGCCGACATGGTGCTGGAGAGGTAGCTGAGAGTTCCACATCTTGATCTGCAGGCAACAGGAAGTGAACAGGCAGCAGGAAATTCCCCATGCTGGGCGTAGCTTGAGCATATGAGACCTCAAAGCTGGCCCCCACAGTGACACTCCCTTCAACAGGGCCACACCTTCTAATAATGCTGCTCCCTTGTGGACCAAGCATTCCAACACATGCGTTTGTAGGGCCATTCCTGTGCACACCACCACACAGGGTAAGACGAAAACCATGTCTTTCAAGACTCCAGGCAGCATAGCTCGGACACCGTTTGGAACTTCAGGATCCAAGTGATTCCTCAGAAATGGCCAGCTCCATTTTGCAGGGCAGGGTGGTGGGGAGATGTAGGACTGGTCTTTGACCACATTTTCTTTCCTTCCTTCCTTCCTTCCTTCCTTCCTTCCTTCCTTCCTTCCTTCCTTCCTTCCTTCCTTCCCTCCCTCCCTCCCTCCCTCCCTCTCTCTCTTTCTTTTTCTCTTTCTCTTTCTCTCTCTCTCTCTCTCTCTCTCTCTCTTTCTTTTTTTTTTTTTTTTAGACAGGGTCTCACTGTTACCCTGGCTGGCCTGTGTAAACTAGGATGCCTTTGAATTCAAGGACAATCTGCCTCTTGCGTGCTGGGATTTAATGCATGTGTATCACCACTCCAGGCTTCGACTGGTCTTCTGAACTTAAAAACTTGTTTTGAATCACTATGTAGACCAGGCTGGCCTTGACCTCATAGGGATTCACCTCCTTTAAACCTCCTTAGTTCTAGGATAAAGGCTTGTGCTACCACTTCTGGCTTTGAACTTAAAAAATTTGAATTAAAAATTTGAGAACTAGACTGTGTGCGTGCGTGCGTGCGTGCGTGCGTGCGTGTGTGTGTGTGTGTGTGTGTGTGTATGTGTGTGTGCGCACCTGTGCATGTGTGTATGTGTGTGCGCGCACCTGTGCGTGTGTGTATGTGCATACACGGTTATATATTCACATTTGTAGAGGTCAGAGGGCAACCTATAGTGTCCTCAGTCACAATTCACCGTTATTTGAGAGCCTATTATTGGCTGGGAACTTGTCAGGTGGGCTAGTCTGCCTCCCTTGTGCTGGGATCACAGTATGTACCCCTATAACCTGCTCCCCTTTTTTAAACCATGGATTCTGGGGACCCAACTCAGATCTCAACACACGCAAGGCCAATCCTTTGCTGACTGAGCTATCTCCTTAGCCTTCTGAGCTTCCATCGGCTACTTTTAGAACGTCAGAAATAGCTGTGCCTCGAAGAATTTTTTAAAAAACAAATTTACTAAAATTGAAGCCACAGTAATGTTGTTAGCTTACCTTTTTAATTTCTTCCCCCTTCTCTTGATTTTCATTGTGAGGGGAAAAGAGTCAACATTTCTTATTCCTTTGTGAATGGCCTTTTCGGTTTTTGGACTGACTCCTTGGTGTAAGTGGAATTGACATATCCATTCACGGACACTTTAAGGGCAGAGCTTGTGTGGAGTATGAGGTGACCACACAAAGCCACTGTGCACAGCACAGGAGGCACACACATGATGATTCACATTGGGTGGGGTCAAACAGGCTTCGGAAATCACTCTTTCAAAACAAATTAGGGCAGCTTGCCGGTGGTGGCACAAGCCTTTAAATTAAGCCCTCGGGAGGCAGAGGCAGGTGGATCTCTGAGTCTGAGGCCTCCCTGGTCTACAGAGTGAGTTCCAGGACAGCCAGACAGCCAGGGCTACAGAGAGAAACCCTGTCCTGAAAACAAAACAAACAAAAACTAAGGCTGGTTCAGTTTCTGATTTGTTGTATTTGAGGCACTCACTTTGGAGTTTTGGCTAGCTTGCTCTCTTGGGCCTCTTCCATCCACTCTGCCTGTTGAATGCTGGGATTCGAGGTGTGTTCCAGCGCACCTGGCTCAGTTCTTAGGTCTATAAAGTCTTGCATGATCGTGTGAAAACTCCTTTGCTCCTGTTGGCAGTTCTGTCTAAAGCCCAAGTTACACTAAAAACGTGAGCGTTGCAGGAGAAAAGCACTTGAAAACAAGCAGTAGCTCTCCTCTTACCACAGTGTAACTCGTGGGCCCCGTAGTCGAGGTGCCCCCAGTTAAACCCGTCCCCTTATAAGATGCTTTGGCCACAGTGTCTCTTCACAGCAGTAGACTAGTAAGTAAGACACTGATGATTTCTAATGTTTTTGTATGTGGATAGTAAATGGCACATTTCTTAGAAAACCTTCATGATGTGGAATTTTCAAAGCGTCCAGCTTTGGAAATTTCAGATTTTGGATTTTTTGGTTAGGTATGCTCAACCTAGAGCAGCAGCTTGAGGAGTCCCGCGACAACCCAGACAAGGGCAGTGCAGGGTTTGGGGGGCAGTGTGGAGCAGCCAGCGACTCTTAAAGGTTAGGCTTGTGAAGCAAGATGCTGTCGGGTGCAGTATTGATCATCTATTGCTGTGGACAAATTAATCCCACATCAGTGCTTTAAAAGAGCAAAATTTACTATCTCACTCTTTTTCCTAAGGGTCAAGAGTGGGGCAGCCATGTAGCTAGGAATTTCAGGAAACTGTGGTCAGGTGCCAGCTGAGCTCAGTTGCGACTCATTCTATGGAGGCCCCTGACAGCACAACCTGCTTTTTAGGTCTGTTTGGATTGCCACAGCAGGCAGTGTCACCAGCTGCCTTCTATGACCCTCTTACTTTGCATACCCTCCCTTTAATAGACACGAGACACTAAGTCTAGTCCACACTGTCAGGGTGGTGAGTGTCGGGAGGTGGCAACTTTGGGAGCGGTGATGGCGTTCAGTTCCATCCGGAAGTCAACAAGCATTTGCGTGCTTCCTTTGGGACTTACACTGAAGGGCAAGAATGCCTGCAGTAGCCCTCCCAGTTAGCACCTTTCAGAGTGAAGCTGGATCGCTGACGGAACCACGGTGTGGCCAGTGGCCGGCCACTGTATCCCATTGACTTCTCCGTACACCTGTAGGATGAGGAAGAAGTCTCCATTTCGGAGGTTGCAGAATGAGGCCCAGGTTTTTGGTGCCTCAGGCGAGGACACATTTTTAGCTCTTAACCTCTGTTAGATTTCTGTTGTTGTTTTAACCTTCCCTGAAGAATGATTTCATTTAGATCACCCTTCATAAAAATAAGTATGCTCTCTCTGTCTCACCTGGAAGAGCTGATGCTTTAAATGCCTAGTTGAAAATACAGAAACACTTCTCTACTATCAAGAAGGATGTTTGTTCCTTTTCTGCCAGCAGCAGAGTCCTTTTTTCTATTTTTGTAACTGGGTGAGGTCTGATTTCTCCAGAATTACGCCATACTGTGGTTAGCCATGGCCTATGAGAGGAAAATAGATTTACTCTTTAAAATCATTGGTTTTCTAAGAAATGTGCCATTTACTATCCACATAGGAATGCCTTTCTCAAGCAGAACATAGTGGTCACTTCGATATCAGACCTGTGAAGTTTTCTCCTCAACTGAAAATCTAAAGCCATGGGGTCCTCAGAAATTGGGCTGCTACCTTTACCACACATTAGGAATACATTGCAAACACTTCTAATGGTACTTGACATTTTGGAAGAAATTGATAGTGTTTAGAGTTGTCTTTTGTGTCAAGCATATCCACTTTTGACAGTGGAAGTCCACAGAATGCTTGGCAAACGGAGCCGCCGAGCCATATCTCTAGTACAAGTGTGTGTGTGTGTGTGTGTACACACACACACACACACACACACACACACACACACACATACACATCTCCATGTGACTGTCAGGTAATTCGTCCTATGTTTTACCAGACTCATGCCAGCCTCTCAACTTTGCTCTGGGATGCCCTAAGTTACTTGACTTAGTCAGTTATAGCGTGTAGTAACAGTCATGATTTCAGACTTCTATTTCAGCTCGTCACTGACTGTCTGCAACGTACTTA
>NC_051073.1:76003935-76025453 GCF_004664715.2 Peromyscus leucopus | reverse complement strand
GCAAGGAGTGGCCCCACTGTTAGGAACAAACTGCCCTAACCCACAGGATACCAGACCAGCCTAAAAAAAAAAAACTGTTTTATCTTTGTTTTTAAAAGCAGAAGAAGAAACAGGACGAGGCTGAAGAGCTGCCTTTGCAGGGGACCCAAGTTCCATTTCCAATAGTCAAATTGGCTTACCTATGACCCCAGATCCAATACCTCTGACCTCTGCAAGCACCCCCCCCCTCTCTCTCTCTCATACACACACACACACACACACACACACACACACACACACACACAATAACCAGGCATTGTGGTGTATAGTGGTGTGTGACTTTAATTCCAGTGCTTAGGAGACTGAGGTAGGCTGATCTCTTGAGTTTGAGGCTAGCCTGGTCTATGTAGGGATTTCCAGGACGGCCAGACCCTATCTCAAAAATAAATCTTTAAAAAAAAAAAAAAACAGCAAACTTTTGCCAGGTGATGGTGGCACACATTTTAATCCCAGCACTCGGGAGACAGAGGCAGGCGGATCTCTGAGTTCGAGGCCAGCCTGGTCTACAGAGTGAGTTCTAGGAAAGGCTCCAAAGTTGCATAGAGAAACCTGCCTCAGAACAAAACAAAACAAAGCAAAAGAACCAATTTTTAAAAAGATTTATATTTTTATGTGTATGTGTGTGTGTCTGTGTGGGTCTTTGTACACCACACGTGTTCAGTAGCACACGAGGCCAGAAGAAGTCATTTGATCCCTCGGAACTGGAGTTACAGGTGATTAGAAGTTGCCATGTGGGTGCTGGGATCTCTCCATCCTCAAGAACAATTTTTTACTGTGGAAAAGTCTACACAGTCTATTACTTGAATAAATAAGGAGGCCCCTTGAGGAAAGCCAAAGGAAGAATTGTTAAATCCCCTAAAGAAAAATGAGCTCTGTCCTCTAGTCTGCTTTTCATTTCAACAGCATGGTTTTGAGTCATCAGATGAGTATAACTGTTCAGTTACCAGACTCCAAAATTGTGTGGTGTCATCTTATTGAATAGGCTGTTGGGAAGCAATCAGCAAAAAGTCCTGAATTCTTAGATGTGTAGAGTTCTTATGGAAGACCTGAAATGCCAACTTATTTACATTCTTCCTATGTCTCTGTTTTAATGTGTTTCACTTGTGGAGGCAAATCAGTGTCTTTTTTATGATCTTTTCTTCCTGTTCCTTTACAGGTATTGGATGGACTGTTGGCTGAGTGTGGGACAGTGGAGAATGTGGAACAAGGTAATGAGCGAGGAGGTTAAATACATGAGGAGGTTAGCTCACTGAATGTTGGAGAGGGCATTGTATTTCTTACAGGTTGGGGTCATCAGGGAGAAGTAGTAAGTCCCAATGCTTTTGACATGTTCTTCCGCTAGTGTCTGTTTGTACACCTGCCTGTCAGAGGCATTTATCTGCCATCTCTATATATCTATATAGTTCAGTTCGAGGAATATTCTTTTCAGGGTATCTTTGTGTAGCCCTGGTTGACCTGGCATTCTCTCTCTCTCTCTCTCTATATATATATATATATATATATATATATATATATATATATATATATACACACACACACACACACACACACACACACACACACACACACACACACACCAGGCTGGCCTTAAACTCATATAGAGGCCTGCCTGCCTCTGCCTCCGAGTGCTGGGATTGGAGGTGTGGCCACCTCACCCAGCATTCAGACTTCTTAACACCTGCAGTGAGCATAAGCTCTGGATAAACATAGTTTGGATGGGGCAAGCTTAATTCATCTGAGAATAGTTAACACTGCTGTTACTTAACTAACTCCAGCTCACTAGGAGGTGAGCACACAACCTAACATCTGTTTACTATGAGGTAGATTTTCCCTGCCAGGAGTCTTGAGACACTTATGAAAATGTAGGGTCCTAGGGTTCACCACAAACCTGTGGAGACTTGGGGTGTGTTGCCGGATTTTAAGGGCTCCCTTGCGGGGAGGGATCAAGAAGGCACAGCATCAATGACACAGACACTGGGAGTCAGTTGAAGTCAAACAGCAAACTCATTTATTCAATAACGGGGAAGGCCTTATATACCTTCCTCCCAGCACCCATGCTGTGTCCCAACCTGGTGGCATTGCATGGTCATCCCTCATTGGCTGGTCATGATCAGGAACTCTGACAGCACCTGTTGCTAGGCCCTCAGGCAGACTCCAGGTTGGCTCATAAGGAAGTACGTTATGTCCCATGCCTTGGCAACTAGTTTGAGCCCATTTCCTCGACCATTCCTACTTCAGGGGTGGAGGGAGTGGCTCATGGTTGAATCGAGAATCTCTGAGTGGTTTTGTGTGCACTCAGATCTGAGGCCCACCATCACAGGAATAGCACTGCATATGCCCAGGAAACACTTCCTTCTCTCCTGCTACTCGTTTTTATTGGCTAAGGACTGAAGCACTGATTTTTAAGGAGAACCAAAAGGACACCTGAAGCTGATGTCCCGTATAGCTCTGTAGGAGTCTTGGAAAGGTGGATCCCAGGACACTGACAATGAAGACACCGAAGTATGGTAAAGGTGGCGTTTACATTGGCCCTGATTGCCCCCTGCCTGTGAACCCTTGGGCAGTTGCTCAGCCTCACCAACTGAACCACACCAATTCCTTCTCCACTTACGTAAAATAAGTGTGATTTCTACCCTTCCTATAGCATCGAATGGTCACATCACTCAGCGGAAACCTGTTGATGTATTTTGTAGACAAGTGTAAAAGATCACAAAGTCCTTAGGGAAAGATCATATAGAATCCAGTTTCTTACAGATGGTCCAGTCTGTCAGTGTACTAAGCATACTCATTTTGAAGCAGCAATTATGTGGCTGTGCTCCCCTCCACGATTATTAAGAATATTTCTCTGTTTCTCATAACTGCTTGCCCATGCTCAGAGTTGAAAGAAAAGCACTTGGAAGGAAAAATGCTTTCTATGAATTCTGTTCTCAGTTTTCACTTCCTTGTCATTGAAAGGAAGACATTCTAGTAGTAGCAGGTGCAAACTTGGGAAAAAAAAGTTGCAAAAACAAAGTGCTGGTCTGGGTGTGGTGGCCCATACCTGAAATTCCAGATTTGGAGAGAGGGAGACAGATTAGCAGCTATAACCATGAAATCGATTCAGGATGGTGCTACCTGAGAAGATGTTCAAGGGCCCTGGGGCAGCAGGCAGCCCTTCAGCACCTGAGCACTGGAGACTGCCCAGCTTCCAGCACCTTGAGGCACAGAGCAAGCTGCCGAGCTGCTCATTTGTCGTGTTTCTTGGGTGATTTTGATCCAGTAGAGTCTGTCAGTAAAGTCTTAGGAACATGGCTTTCATGAGCAATGAAATAAATTATTTAAATGGAGCTCAGCTTCCTCTAGAATTAAGGACCATATGACTTGAAGAAGACATATCTTTGAAGGGCAGAGACTATTAGTGAAAAGTGAGAGCAAAATCTCAGGATCCGGGATTCCTAGAGGATGCCTTTTCTGGGAGTCTGCATCTGCAGCCTTCTCTGTTGGTCTAGAAAGCTGCAGACTGGAAGCCTCTGACTTAGCACTGACACTGAGTGAGGACGGTGATATACCCCGCTTGCACTGTGGGCATCTGTGAGTAAGATGCATTAGGAGCGGCCTGAGTGCACCAGGGCAGAGGCCAGGGCCGGGATCGGTGCTGATGATGTGTCAGTCATTGTGCTGATAGCTACTGCTGACTGTGCACCTCCTTCCTACCTGTCCCCTAGCATTCCTCCACCAAGTCTGATGCTGCTTTGAAATTACTGGGCAAAATATGTTTTTATCTTAGAGTCTTTAATGTTTGGGGGATGCCAGATTCCTTTGAGAATCTCAGAGTCACATTTTTTTACATTTTAATAATGTTACAACGGGAGTTCCGGCGGAGAGCTTGGCGAGCTAGGGAGGGCGGCCTTCTTCCTCCGGGCCCCCCGCGGCCTCCGGCCTGCGCCGGGTGAGCCCGGGGGGCCCGGGAACAGCCTGGGTCTCCGTCCTGCGGACCCCAGGAACCTGAGCCCTGACAGCAGCCACCCGCCCTGCCGACCGCGACCCTGCAGCTACCCTTTCCCCCGCCGACGAAGCGCCTCGATGGCGGCGACCTCTGCGCACGGCCTCCTCGACTCCACCGGGCCCCTGCTCGCCAGGACCGGGCCATGGAGAAGCCCCAACCAGGCCTTCGAGGACTTCTCCAGCCGCCGGCGGGCGTGGCACGGCGGAAAGAATGGCGGCCCCCCGAAGGCCGAGCTTGGCCCTTCGGGGCCTCTGCAGCCTGAGGCGGCGGGTCTGCGCAGGAACACTGGGCCATCGCTGGGAGGAGACCGCCCGGTTGACGAGCCCCCCCAGACCTGGATGAACAGAGGCCTGGAGGAAGGTGAGCGGAGCCCCCGCATAGCGGCCGGAGGAGCGATCCCTTGGGCCCTCCTCCCACCCAGAGAAGCCGGGACGTGACATCGCATGCGGCGAAGATTTACCCGCCGCCGTAGAAGGCCTTGTACATAATATGAAAAAGCTGCTCTCAACCTTATCCCCGACCCTTTTAGAGAGACCTTTGGCTAAATCGGGACATCTAGCTGTAGAGACTGCCGACGCAGGGTAGAGGTAGGAAATCGGAAATCAGGTGTGTACCCAGCCGTCTTGGAAAACATCGTAGACGTGTCTTCTAGAAGTGACTTTGAAATGGAATTGCTTAGGCCACCTCTAGAAAGACCCAGGAGCAACACTCGTCCTTGTTTGTTCAGTAGTTAGAGGACCCAGCCGGAGGAAGAAGAGGTCCAGAGCCAGATTGGTCATGTGAAGACGACGTCTTTTTTTTGATGTTCTAACTACTGTATTGTGTATGCATTTTATTCATTCCCCACCCGTGTGTGTGTGTGTGTGTGTGTGTGTGTGTGTGTGTGTGTGTGTGTGTGTTTGACAATGCCAAGTAGTTTTTGGAAATATCTTTCTAGATGCTCTAAAGTGCCTGACATATTTTATAAGTAGCGAAACAACACATTATGTAAATACGTTCTTGTTAGGATTCATTTGAAATATTCTTTGGGGAGGAATAGCCGCACCCCTCCTGAGTTGACCACATTGTGTTTGGGCCCTGGTTCCCCGAAGAAGGGCATGCAGAGCTCAAGCCATTGTGCTCCATGGGTGGAAAAGAAACCACTGTCTCATTGTGTTTGGCTTTGCTGTGTACATAGTACATGTAAAGGACATAGGAGTCCTAACTTACACCATCTAGTCACTCTAGATGGTAAAGAGGTTGCCAGTGTATGACAAAGTAGAGGTAGTAGAACAATACATTTTGTACTTTTTGTGTTAAAATTTTTTCTTTTTGTGTTAGAAAATTTTATTACTCTTGTTACATGTGTGCTGTTTACTGGACTGCTGTGTACATAGTGGACAACAGTCCTTACTTGAAACATCTGGTCTATCTAGATGTTTAGAAGTGCCCAACATATGTTAAATGTAGAGGTAGTAAAATAATCACTTTGTAAATATCTTTTTGCTAAAATTCATGAACCGCTGCCTTTTGGGAGTAGAATTTGAACCCCTCTGTGAGCAGTACTGTCTGTCCTTGCTCAGTGGTTTGGAGGAAGTACTGGGAGGCAGCGTAGTCATGTGCTAGTGTGTTTATATGGGACCTTTCAGATGCCATTTCTGTAAATTTGCATTTTGTTTTGCTAGGTATATGCTGTAAATAATGGACGAATCTGTCTGAAATCTTCAGCTTCTAGTCTCTAGATGTTAGAGAGGTTGCCAGTCTATGACAAAGTAAAATTAACACATTGTGTACCCTGTTAAAATTTATAGGAAAGATTGTTCTGTAAATGATCTGGGGATATGAATTTGTTCAGCTATTTCTAAGCATTACATATGCCTGTATTTGTCTACTGGTTTGAAGGCATAGAGGAGGAAGAGAGTGGGTCAAAGCCCAGACGGTTGTTTAGAAGATACCTCAGATAATAACCATTGCCTTGCACACAGCTGTTTACCAGTGCAGTGTGAATAGCAGACATTATTATTATTATTGAAATCCCTAGTCTTTCTACATATTTAAAAGTACTTGACACATTTAAAAGTAGAAGTAGTAGAATACTATTTTGTGTAAATAGTTTTTGAAAAACTGGAGAGACTATGCTTAGAATAGTTAACCCACCTCTGAGAACAGTGCGCCCGCTGCACTTGTTCAGTGGATTGAGGAGGTGGGAGGGAAGAGACTGCAAAAAGATTCCCTTAGTGTGCTAGATAGACACCTTTAGCTTACCCGGCACCCCGTGTGGTAGATTCACTTCATTTAATGTTGCTGTTCTGTATATAGTGTACAGACTGGACAAAGGAGTCCTCATTTTATGATCTCTAGTTTCTAGGTGTTGAAGAGGTTGCCATCGTATGACAAATGTAGAGTTAGTGAACTAACACATCCTGTATACTCTGTTAAAGTTCATAGCAAGGTTGTCTTCTGAAGAGAGTTATGAAAGTATCCAAGTGACGGGTGCCTGTGTCATGTGGTACAGGGGAGAGGCTGGAGAAAAAGAAGGACAGAGACCAGAATGCTCTCAGCAGAAGACACTTTGAGATCTAACCATTGTTACATGTGTGTGTTTTCCACACTACTGTGTATATAGGGGACAAATTTATGTCCTCATCTGAAACATCTAGTCCTTCTAGGTGTTTAGAAGTGCACAAAGTATGTTAAAGGTAGATGTAGTAAATAATACATGTTGTAAATTCTTGTTTAAACTCGTGGTGAAATGCTGTCTTTGGGAAATGGAATGATAAAACCAGTTCTGAGCAACACAGACTTGTGCTGGTTTGGGAGGGAGGAAGAAAGAAAGCGTATGAAGGGCCCAATACTAATGTAAGTTTTGGTAATGCAAGATTAGCCATTGTCCTTTTTAATGTGTGTCTTATTTTGTGATATATCATATATACAGAAGATAGACAAGTCCAAATATGCAGTGCCTAGTCTTCCTATATGGTAAAGAGGCTGCCAGTGTGTGACAAGTAGAGTTAGTGAAAAGACATGGTTTAAAGTTGTGTTAAAATTCATAGGGGAAAAAACCCACTTAGGAAGTGAAATTGTTAATATCCCCACAAAAACATGACAGTTACATAAACCTGACCCCTGGGTTAAGAGAGATGGGGGAGGTTCTAGACGGGGCCGTTGCTATATAAGTATGTTAGGTTTGTGCAGTTTCTTTATTGCACAGCATTGTGCATATGCTGGGGAAACTGAATGTAACCGAAAACATCTAGTCTTGAGACTTTTAAGTGCATAATAGACTTGCTGTGGTAATGCATTCCTTTAATCCTAGGCTGAGGCAGGTGGACCTTGTGAGTTCCAGGCCAGCCAGGGCTACACAGACTTTGCCTCAAAATAGTAAGAAAATGTGCATAATGGACTGGTAGGGTGGCTCAGCAGGTAAAGGCGCTTGCCACCCAGCTGGCGGACCTGCCTTTGATCTCCAGGATCCACCTGATAAAAGGAGAAAACTGATTTACAAATTGTCTTAGCCTCCATACAAGCACAGTGGCATGCATGTGCCCACATGCATATGCTATTCATAAATGTAAAAAATGCACAACATGGTAAAAACAGAGGGTTACTAACACCTTTGAAGGATTGTTATTTCATAGGAATGGTTGGGGGGGGTGGAGTTGTGCAGAGAAGAGGACGGATGAGGGAAGAGCTCTTTGCTAGGACCATCACATACAGAAAACCGTTGCAGCTGTACCCAGGGATCCATATGTGTGCATTTCTGCGAAGAGACTTGTGTTTCTTGTGCACAAAGTTCATTCCATAACATCTGAAATTCATAAATGTCCTAAAGGAGAGCGTATGGTTAAAGGGATGGCTTGACAGATTGACAGAAAAGGTTCCTCTTGAGCATAGAACTGTTAAACCATGTCTGGACAGTGTGAGTTAATTCATGTTGCTAGGCTGACTGGAGGGGCAGAGGGAGGCTCACAGGGCGAGATCTGCAGCGCTGTGCTGTGCTGAGACTGACATCCTGAGAAGCCCTGCCGTAGGAACATCTTCAGCTACTCCATAGGAATACGTTTATTGAGCAGGAACACGACTTCTTCCTCATGTTTTAGTATATAGATCTGATGATAAACTTAGGAATGCTGTACTTCATGTGGTCTGTGGCTTTGTTTTCTTGTAAGCTGAACATTGAGGAATGCAGAATTTTAATTGTAACTTCGCCAGTACTTCTATCTAGAGGCCTGCTGCCATTTTTGTCTTCTATGAAATTTTTGTTGCCAAGGAAGACAGGATTACAGTTTTGTCTGACAGATTGAAATAGCGTGGTGTATCCTTGGTTATCAAAATACTCCTGTAGCGTGGGGTTTTTAGTTGGTGAATATTCGCAATGTGGGGGAAAGCATGGTACATACTGTATAATCTCAGCTCCCTAAATGTATGTACACTCGCAGTGTCTAGAAGGACACGTCAAGCTGAGCTGCTTGTGACTGGGGGGCTGCTCTTGGCTTCTTGTGTTGTGTTTCCTGTAATGCACATACTACAAATAAATGCTTCTTTTAAAAGCTTAATTTAAAAATAAAATAAAATAAAATAATGTTACAACGGGAATGGTCCTAGAACTCCTGAAGTTTAAGAAAGAGTATTGCTACTTTGAAAGGGAGCTTTATTGTGACTTTCCAGAATTTTTTTTTACTGCTGTTGACTTTAAATTCCACAATGTCTTGTTTTGAATAGAGGATCCAATTTAGTCATTCTTGGTTTTTGTGTAAACATTTATGTTTTCTGGGTTAAAGCAAGCTTCATCAATCATGCCCTTTGAATTAATAGTGTGTGTGTGTGTGTGTGTGCGCGCGCGCGCGCGCGTCTGTCTGTCTGTTTGTCTGTCTGTCTGTCTCTCTCTCTCTGTGTCTGCATGTCTGTATCTGTTTAGAGATAGGGACTTGCTGTATAACCCAGGCTTCCTGTCCTGCCTCAGCCTCCTGTTGTTATCATGGATGAATGGATTGATGGATGGATGGATGGATGGATGGAAACATACACACACACACACACACACACACACACACACACACACACACACACACTGCATGCCACAGATATATATGGTTGACTTTCCTTACTATTGTATGTATATATATGGTGGATATTGTAACTAGAAGGCTCAGGCAGAGCCATTTCTGGGAGTCAAAGTCTACAGGCTACAGATAGGAAACTTTTAACAGTCTCTGTGTTTTAAATTAACAATTAAAATTCATAATGAAATGTAATTCAGAATACAGAGTCCAGCGGTGTCTGCAGTCGAGGTGACTTAGCAGCACTTCAGCATGACAGGCCTGGGGACAACACGTTCCCAAACACCCCATGGTGAAGCAACTCATGACCTGTTTGCTTTTGTGCCCATATTGAAAGTGAAAATACATAACTATACAGAGATAGTTCACTTACTCAGAAGTACTTATAAAGTAAGTAAAATTCCAGCTGGAGAGATGGCTCAGTGGTTAAGGGCACTGGTTGTCCTGCCAGATGGTCCTGATTCAATTCCCAGCAACCACATGGTGGCTCACAACTATCCGCAATGAGATCTGGTGCCCTCTTCTGGCCTGCAGGCATACATGCAGGCAGAACACTGTATACGTAATAAAATAAATAAATCTTTAAAAAAAATAAGGGAAATTCAGGGCACCATTTTATAGGTGCAACTGATTACAGAGTGTGGTATACATTTGATTTACAAATTCTATAATGATAGTAAATAGAGGTGCACATGACTCCGGTTAAAGGTTTTCCCCTGAAGTTAGCCTTCCCTGGGCTGGAGGGGGATAGCTCTTTTTAAATGATGATGCAATTTTCATTTCTCCCCTAGTCAATACAGATACAGAAACTGCTGTTGTCAACGTCACCTATGCAGCCAGAGAGGAAGCAAAGATGTAAGTGGGTCTGAGTTTGCCTCCTTGCAGGTGTATTCGGGCTTGTCTCTGGTTTCCTTTGAGTCCTGCTCCTGGAAACCCTTCCTGAGAAGACAGGTGCCAGCCAGTCCACATCCTCTTGGACATGCCAGGACAACTCCAGGGTATCCATGTCTGTGCAGCCCCAGGGAGCTCGTACCAGGCTGTTGGGTGATCATCCAGGGGACTCCGTGTTGAACAGTGTTGAACTTGGCATCAGCAGGAAGGGAAGGATACCAGCGTTATGATACTGCACCCATGGGCTCACTTTGACGAGCTTCCTGGGGCCTCTTTACCTGGAGCCTCTTTACCTGGAGCATGCTCGTTCTCCACAAGGAATGTGCACAGCCTTTTGTCCACACTCACTGAATGGAGACTAAAACAGTAGTTTTTAATGTGTACGATATTTTAAAAAGGATTCAGCTCAGTGACAACAGCAGGCTTAATTGTCTGGGAATATTCCACCCATGTGCCGGACTTGGACTCTCTACTCTTATTTCGTTCATTACTCTGTTGCTTCAATAATGATTAGAGTTTACTACTAAAAGTTTTTTAGGGCTGGAGAGATGGCTCAGAGGTTAAGAGCACTGTTCGCTCTTCCAAAGGTCCTGAGTTCAATTCCCAGCAACCACATGGTGGCTCACAACCATCTGTAATGAGATCTGGTGCCTGTGGGGATATGTGCAGACAGAACATTGTATACATAATAAATAAATAAATCTTTAAAAATAAAGTTTTTTAAACAATAACAAAAAACAAGATTTTTTTTTTTTTATCTTTTGGGCTTGAGGTGGGGGGATTATAGCCATGTCCTGCCATGCCTAGCTAAGAAGTTTCTGTTGGTAGGAGGTCCTTGAAGTGCCTCATAGGCCGGTGAAATTAGAAGTATAACAGGTAGTCGTACTTCCTGGCTGTGTGTAGCCCAGGCTATACCCATTCCAAGGTAATTACCTCACTGCTGTTGCAGTTCTCAGCATGTGTGGAGACATAGTGTACCCATTTTCCTACCGACAGGTTCAGGAAGGTAAATAATTGGTCATTGCTAAACGTACGGGCTCATCTGCTGTGGAGCTTGGCCAGGCCATGCCACCTCTGCCCATCCTAGCCATAGCCCAGTGCCACTTGGCTGGTATCTACACGTTACCCGCTTGCCTTCATTGAATTCAGAAGGTTCTGTTTTGGAATGAATTCGCAAACCCTCAGTGTTACCCCAGTAGGATGGCTGCGGAAACATGTAAAGGCATTCTCCCACTTCATGTACAGTTTTGAAAACACAGAGGTAGATTTTGTGGTTTATAATGGTTATTTCTAGATAATCTGTAACCTTGAGGACTGAGGGCATAGACACACCCTATCTGCTATAGAATAGTGAATACTGAGACGTTACCAGCCGGACACTGGGCAGTCTGGTCTCTAGGCGTTTGCCCCTGAGGAAGAGCTGTAACTTCAGAGGTACCCATGGTAACGTGATTTTTCAAGAGACTGGGCCTAATGTCCAAGCTTAGGGAGGCTCAGTAGCAAAGGTTACAGCGAACCGGGAGAAGGCTGACCTTGTTTACAGTTGTGTCCAGTGGAGAAAGCTGACCTTGTTTACAGTTGTGTCCAGTGGAGTGGGCAATGGATTCTATAAAAATATTTGATGATGGAAAATGTTTAGCGTGTTAACTGAGTTTTAAGGACCAGAAATAGAATATCCATTTTTAATACGTTTTAGTAAACAATGCATAATAAGGACAAGGAACTATCCATTCTATAGCTTCCCTCATTCGTGTTTATGGGTTTCTAAATGTCTCGAATATATTTAAATTTGTGACATGATTAAGATAATCATGAAGACGTGTTACAGTTAGAAAGCAATTCTCTTGGACCCATGCCTACAGTTTTTGGTGAGCGGGGTTTAGTCTCAGGGGTGAGGTTGGGGATGGGGATGCAAACTGCAGAATTGTGCCTTAGTCACCTAGACCTAGATGCGGAAAGATCGTCCCCTGAGACTCCAGGGGTGAGACGGGATTTGTCTCTGCATCCTTGATGCTTGGCACAGGCACCACATAAGTGGCTAGTGAGCGAAGTGAGTCAGCCCTCCCTCCGGACGCCCAGTCTTTCCTGTACTCTCCGGTAAGCCTTCCTACCCTGCTGTGTTTCAGAGCCATTGAGAATCTGAGTGGGCATCAGTTTGAGAACTACTCCTTCAAGATTTCCTACATCCCCGATGAAGAGGTGAGCTCTCCTTCACCCCCTCAGCGAGTCCAGCGTGGGGACCACTCCTCCCGGGAACAAGGCCACAGCCCCGGGAGCTCTTCTCAGGCCAGACAAATTGATTTCCCGCTGCGTATCCTGGTCCCCACCCAGTTTGTTGATGCCATCATCGGAAAGGAGGGCTTGACCATAAAGAACATCACTAAACAGACCCAGTCCCGGTACGTGCCGCCAGGGCTTCCTTTGCTTCCTTCTGAGGGGTCGCCTGCACCCTGTCTCCGCCATGCTCGGAGCACTTGTTGCTATAGTGGAAGGCTTTGTCATATGGAGCAGCTCTTCTCCCGATAGACTGGCTAGACTCACCTCTGGTGGGGGCTGTGATGAGTGTTCATGTGATGACGTAATCATCATTCCCTGAAAGGCTAAGTCCATGAAGAGAAGACTGAGGACCTCCAGGAAGGATGGTCCCTTTGGCTGGCGTTCTGTGAGCAGATCTGGTTCCACAGTGGCTGAGAGGAGCCTTGGTCATAGGATGCTCTGGTGTGAGCTCTTACCTTCTACTGAGTCAGCCTTGGGTTAGCCATTCTTTAGACCATCTAGGTTGTCTTCGGTAGAAGCTGTGGGTCACTGCTACATCGAACAAGAAAGTATCTGGCTTTGTGTCTGACTTTCTGTGTAAGAAGACTGAACTGGAGGTAGCAGCCAGTGGGCAAAATGATTTGTACAATTGTTTATTTTTATATGACCGTTAAGACCACAGCACACTGTAATGAATACGTAGGACTTGAAAACAGTGACGTGTGTTCAGATTTTTATGAACTAGTACATCTCTTTGATTATCAGTTGCTTCTGTGAAAAAGGAAGCCACTGTGTTTTACCAGGATCGTTGTGAGAATGCACACAATTGGGCAGATCAAATGAACTGACATTGCAAAGCACCAGATTGCAAATACTCTTACCTGAGCTGGTGTGTCTTACTCCAGGCTTGAGTGAGTGTCCTGTAACCTGCAGAGGACACTGATGGCTAAGACCCAGTGTGCATATTCCCTGGAGGGAAATGCTGAAGTAAGAAGTTGTAGTCTAGCTGGGTGTGGTGGTGCACGCCTTTAATCTCAGCATTATAAAGTAATTTTTATGTCTCTGTTCTGATTGCAAAAATTGTATAAGGTGGCTTACGTTTCAGCGAAGCGACATTAGTTCGCAAAGTGTGGGTCCCAGTTTGAGAAAGAGGTTGAAGACTGGGTTCTTTCTAACAGTGAAGTGGAAGGGGCTGCCATCAGTTACGAGACTCTGAAAGTGGACAGAGTCTGGAAGAAGGCAGACTGCCAACAGAAAGGAAACCAGAACCTTAGGAAGGCAGAGAGGCAGACCTTTGTCCCTCTGTCTCTCTGTCCCTCTGCCCATGCTCCGATACACAAAGCTTGCTTGAGTTTGGTGTTGGAATTCGGATTCACATATGGCAGAGGTCAGCACTGCTCCTTTGGGCTGCTCCCTTCTCACGTTGCTCTTCACTTCTCTAGACGTTTGAAGGCTGCACAAAATACTACATTAGCCAAGCTGGCTTTAGTACCAGGTTGTCTGGGCGCCTTGGTCCTGCAACACTCCTGCCAGAACGGCCCCCTTCTGACCGGAGCTGCAGAGGGCTTACATTTGGTCCAAGCCCCCTTGCACACCGGCCCCTCGGAGAGCAGCCTGAGCTGCAAGTGTGCTGATAGCATTTCCGCTCTCCTCACTGTGTTGGCCGGGGCTGTGCTTTCTTGCGTCCAAGGCCCTGTTGGACATTGCTGTGCTATGGCTCCTGATTCTTTCCCTATAGGGTAGACATCCACAGAAAGGAGAACTCTGGGGCTGCAGAGAAGCCTGTCACCATCCATGCCACCCCAGAAGGGACATCTGAAGCGTGCCGCATGATTCTTGAAATTATGCAGAAAGAGGCTGATGAGACCAAACTGTAAGTTCGTGCAGTGCTGTAAGATTAAGAAATATGTTAAAAAGCTCCTCGAGAACACAGCACACAGAATCACCTGTCTAGGACGAATGGGGGCTCACAGAGGCCAGGGAGCCTGTAGGGTCTGACCTAGGTCCTCTGCGTGTGTGTTATGACTAAGTAGCTTGGTGTTTTTGTAGGATTCCTAACAGTAGGAGTGGGGGCAGTCCCTGACTCTTCTGCCTACTTATGGACTCTTTTCATCTTCCTGGATTGCCTTGTCCAGCCATGATAGTATATGCATGGTTTTATAGTAGCATATTATGCTGTGTTTGGTTGGTGTCCCTGGGAGGCCTGCTCTTTTCTGAGGGAAGATGGGGGTGGGTGGTGGGTGGGGTGGGGTGGGTGGGGAATCTGGAGGAGAGGGGGAAGAGGGGGAGGGAGAAGAAATGGTGGTTGGGATGTAATATGTGAGAGAAGAATGAAAAAAAATATGTTAAAAAGCTCTTAAGTGTGTTATTCAATAAAGGTAGAGAGGATCATGTTTGTATTACTCAGGGTTCTCTAGAGGAACAGAACTGATAGAATGAATTTACATATGTATATATACATATATTCATACACATGAACATTATATATAAATAGAATGTGTATGTAATGTATACACTATATACAACTAGAGTATGTATGTTTTATATATATATATATATACATACAAGACCTCCACATATATGAATTTATGTTCATATATGTGTATATGTGTCTGTATATATTTGTGTGTGTGTATATATATCTATATATCTATATCTATACCTATCTATCTATATGTGTGTGTGTGTATACTATATATATATATATATATATATATATATATATATATATAGAGAGAGAGAGAGAGAGAGAGAGAGAGAGAGAGAGAGAGATGGGGAGAAAGGGAATTTATTAGAGTGGGCTACAGGCTGTGACCTATGTGGTCTAGCTAGTCCAGCAATGGCTGTCCACTAACAAGAAATCCAAGAGTCCAGCACTTGTTCGGTCCATGAGGCTGCATGTCTCAGATGGTCTTCAGTAGATGGAATCCCAAAGAGGTACACTCTGATGCCAGTGAAGGAATGGTCTGTCCAGCAAAAGCAAGAGCTTCCTTCTTCCAAGTCCTTTCTACAGGCTGCCAGCAGAAGTTGTGGCCCAGATTAAAGGTGGATCTTCCCACTTCATATAATTAAGAAAAATAGCTGGGTGGTGGTGATGCACACCTTTGATCCCAACACTCCAGAGGCAGGGGCAGGCGTCTCTGAGTTCAAGACCGTTCTAATCTACAGAGAGTTCCAGGACAACCAGGGCCACACTGAGAAACCCTGTTTCAAAAGAAAGAAAGAAAAAGAAAAAGAAAAATCCTTCACAAGTGTACCCAGCAGCTTAGGTTTTACTTAAATTTATCTGTAGTTTTAAAAAAAATTGTCAGTCTTCAAAATCCATGGGCAGTGGTGGCAGCTTTATAGAGAAACGTTGAATATTAAACTCATTTGGCACATAATAGCAGATGTGATGTGTGAAACCAAGACTAAAGTGTTCTAAAAAGAGCAACGTTACAAATCTGTTATCACATTTCACCTAACAGTTATCAAGTATTTACTTTACTTGCAACTGTTTGAAGTCCCCCTAAATGTCATGGCTTAATTTGAGGGAACCCTTCTTTGATCTAAATTATTGAGGCTTTTACAAATAACACCCCCCTTGGTTCTTTTGATTAGTTGTATGCCTCTTATAAAACGGCCGCAAGATGGGTGTGCGGATGGGGATTTTAAGATGTCGGATAGAACCACGATAGAGTTTGAATGTCTGAGTTTTTCTGAGCAGCTGCCCTGGGCCGAGCACTGAGCTTCATGTTGAAGCTACAGCTATGAGCAGGAGTAAACACGGCGGTGAGAAATCAGCCTGGTGACTGCACACGAGACTCATCCAGGACTCGGGGACGCAGGGAGTGACTTGAGGGTCCAGGGAGGACAGGACCAGAGGGGGCGAGGAAAAGGCACATGATACACGATAAGACACTAAGCTTCCTTTAATTTGCCAAGCGTGCTGGATGTGGCTGTATGCACTGGGGATGCGCAGGGGCAAGGCCGACAGGCTCCTCTAACCTCTGAGGGGTCCATCCTGGGACAGCCCCTAACCATATTGTTGATTTGGGTGCCTTGCAATGATGTGCCTCTCAGATGCTTCCGTTGTCAATTAGTAGAAAATTCAAGTGGCGTAAGTAGTGAGAAACGTATTGTCAAATAACACAGAGCCCTAGTTAGAAAAGCTCCGAGGTCGCTGGAACCTTGGGCTCAAAGATCTGGGATGTTTTTCTGCTTTGCTTTCCTTACAGTATCGCAGGCCTTGTATCACCACAGGAAGATATCCTAAACTTGAAAGGAAGGCTGTCACGTTGTGTGCCTTTTTAAATGTTTGGAAGAATTGTGGTAAAATACACATAACAATGTATTCATTCACACTGTTATAAAATACATGTCCAGAATTTTCTCAGGTTACAAACCGGAACCTCCCTCTGCCCATTAAACAGCTTCTGACTTCCTAGTCTTGTCTCGCTGTTCTCACCAATTGGGTTACTTAGACCAATGGTTCTCAACCTGTCGGTCACAGCCTCCTGGGGTCAAACACCCATTCACAGTCACATGTCTGATATCCTGTATAACCAGATATTCATGACAGTAGCAAAATTAGTTATAGAGTAGCAACAAAAATAATTTTATGGGGGGCTAGAGAGATGGCTCAGCAGTTAAGAGCACTGACTGCTCTTCCAGAGGTCATGAGTTCAATTCCCAGCAACCACACGGCAGCTCACAACCGTCTCTAATGAGGTCTGATGCCCTCTTCTGTAATGCAGGCAAAACACTCATACAACTACACAGAGAAACCCTGTCTCGAAAAGCCAAAAAAAAGAAAAAAAAAAGAAAGAAAGAAAAGAAAAGAATATAATGGTGGTTGGGGTCACAAACATGAGGAACTGAATTAAAGGTCCGCAGCATTAGGAAGGTTGAGAACCGCTGCCTTTAATACTTGCTATGAGTGGGTCACATGGATCTGTCTTCCTGTGACTGGTTTATCTCAGCCCTCAAGTTCTTCCACACTGTAGCACATAAAATGTCCACCCCCTAATCTGGATTACACTGCTGTACCTTGACTGCTTCTTGATGATATTGCTGATGAATGTCGATTTGCAAATAGTCATTATTTTGATTCCTTTTTGATATATACCCAGAAGTGGGATTGCTGGATTCTATGGGATTCTATTTTTTAATTTAGTTCCCACTGGCCTGCCTCTGGACGCACTCACTGCCACCTAGCTACTAGTGAGTAGAAAGTGGAAGTAGAGTTACCACTGTGTGGCTCATTTCAGTCAGAATTTATTAGCTGAGGTTGCGAAAGAACCTTAAAAAATGGGTTTCCATTTGTAAGAAGTGAAGATAACGACACCCAGAGACAACGCAGCCTCTGTTCTAAGTGGTGAATCTACTTTCTCTTTTTTAGAGCTGAGGAGGTGCCTCTGAAAATCTTGGCCCACAATGGCTTGGTTGGAAGACTGATTGGCAAAGAAGGCAGAAATTTGAAGAAAATTGAACATGACACAGGGACCAAGATCACCATCTCATCGTAAGCTCCCCCTTCAGACTTCTTATGTTCAGGAGTGACTGATTGAGCCTTCCTAGCCTCTACTTTTCTCCAGAGTGGAAATGCTCAGCCGTGCCATACTCTAAGCAGCAGGAAGCAGGTCCATAGGGTTGGCTCTATAGCCCACCAGAGCACTGACCAGCAAGAGGGGGGCCTGGGCTCCATCCCCAGCACCATGAAATTGTTAAGATAAAAAAAAATCCAGTCAGTTCTGTGGCACAAGCTTGTAATCCAGGCTCTTGGGAGAAGAGGCAGCTGAAGCAAAAGTCCAAGGCTAGCCTTGGCTGCACAGTGAACTCAAGGAGAGCTTTAGTGAGACCTTTCTCAAAATACAAAGTAAGACTTGGGGCTAGGGATATAGCTCAGAGGTAGAAGGCTTTCCTTGTAGTAAGAATTTTCTGTCACACCAGCCAGCTCCCAAATAACCTCACAGAAACTTATTAATTATGAAAGCTTGACTGATAGCTTAGGCTTGTTTCTAACTAGTTTTTATAACTTAAATTAACCCATATCTTTTTTTTAAAAAAAAACAAAACATTTATTTATTTATTAAGTATACAGTGTTCTGTCTGCATGTGTGCCTCAGGCAGAAGAGGGCACCACATCTCATTACAGATGGCTGTGAGCCACCATGTGGTTGCTGGGAATTGAACTCAGGACCTCTGAAGAACAGCCAGTGCTCTTAACTTCTGAGCCATCTCTCTAGTCCTAACCCATATCTTTTAATCTATGTTTTTTTACTTTTTCTACTTCCTCTCCGTCTGGCTGGTGACTCCTCTCTTCTTCCCAGCATCCTATGTGCCTGAAAATATTGCCTAACTATTGGCCATACAGCTTTTTAGTAAACAAATCAGAATAACATATCTTCACAGTGTACAAAAAGATTATTCCACAACATTTCCTAGCATTCGTGAAGCCAAGGTTCATAGTACTAGTCACTAGTAAGACTTGTGACTAGATAGCAGGATTCTATGCTACAGTGTTAGGAAAAAAAATTCAAGTCTTTACCAGGATGTGTTTGTGGTCTGGAATTTTATTCTTCCTGTCTTTTCCTCATTGGCCAGCTTGCAGGATTTGAGCATCTATAACCCTGAGAGAACCATCACGGTGAAGGGCGCCATTGATGCATGCGCCAATGCTGAGATAGAGATCATGAAGAAGCTGCGAGAGGCCTTCGAAAACGATATGCTGGTCGTTAATGTAAGTGCCCAGTCCTTCCTTCTCTTGGCTTTCCGACAGCTAAGGCAGGACCCGAGCTCTGTAAGGATAGCTGTCCTTCAGCTGAGGAGGAAGTGCCTTAGGGCAGATGGGAAGAGCGTCCGACTTCCTAGGATTAAAGATGTCTTTAATCTGGTAAACACAGATCAGCATGAGCCAGTAAAATCATACCTTCCAGACCGTAAAGTGAGGTGATGCTCATGATCACATATATTGGAACAGGAAGGTTTCAAAGCTGGGCTACACACACACACACACACACACACACACACACACACACACACACACACACACGCTCGCGAAGTAATGTGGGTCAACAGGGCTGGATGCTGTGATATGAGAATAAAAATTATGGGTCCAGGAAAGTGGGTTCCCCTGTTTTCTAAACTTTGTGTAATATTGTGTCCTCTCTTTCTTTAAAATCCCAAGTATATACTTTAGCCAGGTCTGGTGACACACACCTTTAATCTCAGAACTGGAGAGACAGAGGCAGGTGGATGTCTGTGAGTTCGAGGCCAGCGTGGTCTACATAATGAGTTCCAAGCCAGCTGGGGGTGCATAGTGAAACCCTGTCTCCTTTATATATTTAAAAGACTGGGCTGGAGGTTTACCTCTGTGGTAATATGTGTGTAGCATAGGTAAGGCCTGGAGTTAATTATTCAGGGTTAAAACAGATGGCGTCATAGGGTAGAGAGACCTTGTCTAGTCTGGGCTGTTTGGGGGGAAAGTCTATCTGAAGCAGGCATTTCAGAGTGGCTGGTGGGAGGAAGGCAGGGGCTAGCTCCTGATTGGCATCTCTTGCTTGCTGGTTGGTGCTTGTAGTTGGCCTAGTAAATGCTGTCACCCACTTGAGTGCTCTCTAGCACATTCTTCCTGTTCCTTAATTCTCGCTTTATTAATTGTTTAAAATTATTTCCCCATCAGCAAAGTCCAGGCTCATCTCAGAAGAGTGAAATCTTTCATTTTTCACTATCATCTTCTGAGACTGGAAAGAGTCCTCTCATCAGCCGTCATGGGCCACAATTCAGCCCCCACAGTTATCAACCTCACTGACCTCTGGGCTCCATTGGACCCTTCCTCTTCTTCCCATACCCCGCACTCACATCTCACAGAGGAGTAAACACTGACCTGCAATCTGTGTTGCCGCCCAGCCTCCCTCTTGCCTCCCTCAGCAACACTGCAGGGTTCCTCCGCGGGTCAGTGTCCATCCCCCACCTCTGCAGCCCCCCCCCCATGACTGCCTACCACACAGTAATTGTGGGCCAGGATGGGCAGAGGCAGAGCATCCTGAGTGAGCAGCATGGTGGCATTTTCTTCTGGCCATCTCATTCTCCTGGGGACTCTGTCTTTGCTAAACATCTCTTTCCATGAACACCTGGATGTGCTCAAAAGGGGTGTAGGTGCCCTACACATCGCCATTTCAGCGCATGTCCCTTAGATACTGTCGCAAGTCCATGCTCTGTGAGAGAAATCACATAATCACCAGCTCTTAACATACAGCGTGAGGCGATGGTGAAGGATCCAGGTTTGCTGTTCTCCGTTTTTACAAAAGGGACATTTTTCTAGAGTGACTTTACCCACAGAGAAGGATTGGGGCAGGCTGGGCACAGGCCAGCGTAGGGACTACATTTCTCTGCCTCCAGCCCTGGTGAGGATGCTAGGTAGAAATGTAAAATAAGTAAGGAGATCTTGAAGGTTCTGACCTGTCCTTGGTGGTTAGAAAGACTGGTGTTTGTTCTCATTCAGCAAATGTTAATATGGAGTACTGTGTGTCAGATATTGAATACAGCTCTAAGTAACATAGCCACTGACCCCGGAAAGTGAGGCAGAAGCAAGGCACTGAGCCCGTGATTCTGTCTTGTATCTTTGAGGGAATAGGAGCGTTAGGAGAGCCTAGAAAAGGCCATGTCAACTGGGAGGGGGTCGGGGAGACACCTGGACAGGGGAGCAAGAAGGACCAACAACAGGGCACCGGAGTCCAGAGGTGAAAGGGCACAGGGTATGGAGGGAGCAGGATTTGGTGGGGAAGTGGCCGGGGCTGAGCAGGAAAGCAGTTGGTGAAGGCATGGCTGACCACAGTCAGATGCGTAGCTACACCCACGGGGGACAGGGAAGCTTTGAGGGAATGTCAGAGTTAGGTTGAGAGGTTGAGGTTTGTTGTCCACGCCCAGTACAAGGTGAGGAAGTCCAGGTACCGGGGCGGGACAGACAGGGAAACACTGGTGCTGTGCAGACAGGAGGTGGAGAGTGGCCACAGCAGACCTGGCCTCTCTGGGCTTCTCTCCCTCATCTTTTTTCTTCCTTTCTATTCCCAGCAACAAGTCAATCTAATCCAGGGTTGAACCTCAGTGCACTTGGCATCTTTTCAACAGGACTGTCCGTGCTTCCTCCACCAGCAGGGCCCCGTGGGGTCCCCCCAGTGCCCCCTACCACCCCTAGGCTGTAAGTAGCTCGGTGTCCCGAGGCTCCCTCAGGCTGGGCACCTCCAGGCAGCACAGCTACTCTGCCATGTTGAGTAAGGGCAAAAGCGTTTATTTGCATTCTGTCTTCGTGGGTGATTATTATTCAA
>NC_051073.1:75989908-76003435 GCF_004664715.2 Peromyscus leucopus | reverse complement strand
ACGTTCCCAAACACCCCATGGTGAAGCAACTCATGACCTGTTTGCTTTTGTGCCCATATTGAAAGTGAAAATACATAACTATAAAGAGATAGTTCACTTACTCAGAAGTACTTATAAAGTAAGTAAAATTCCGGCTGGAGAGATGGCTCAGTGGTTAAGGGCACTGGTTGTCCTGCCAGATGGTCCTGATTCAATTCCCAGCAACCACATGGTGGCTCACAACCATCTGTAATGAGATCTGGTGCCCTCTTCTGGCCTGCAGGCGTACATGCAGGCAGAACACTGTATACGTAATAAATAAATAAATCTTTAAAAAAAATAAGGGAAATTCAGGGCACCATTTTATAGGTGCAACTGATTACAGAGTGTAGTATACATTTGATTTACAAATTCTATAATGATAGTAAACAGAGGTGCACATGACTCTGGTTAAGGGTTTTCCCCTGAAGTTAGCCTTCCCCGGGCTGGAGGGGGATAGCTCTTTTTAAATGATGATGCAATTTTCATTTCTCCCCTAGTCAATACAGATACAGAAACTGCTGTTGTCAACGTCACCTATGCAACCAGAGAGGAAGCAAAGATGTAAGTGGGTCTGAGTTTGCCTCCTTGCAGGTGTATTCGGGCTTGTCTCTGGTTTCCTTTGAGTCCTGCTCCTGGAAACCCTTCCTGAGAAGACAGGTGCCAGCCTGTCCACATCCTCTTGGACATGCCAGGACAACTCCAGGGTATCCATGTCTGTGCAATCCCAGGGAGCTCGTACCAGGCTGTTGGGTGATCATCCAGGGGACTCCGTGTTGAACAGTGTTGAACTTGGCATCAGCAGGAAGGGAAGGATACCAGCGTTATGATACTGCACTCAAGGGCTCACTTTGACGAGCTTCCTGGGGCCTCTTTACTTGGAGCCTCTTTACCTGGAGCATGCTCGTTCTCCACAAGGAATGTGCACAGCCTTCTGTCCACACTCACTGAATGGAGACTAAAACAGTAGTTTTTAATGTGTACGATATTTTAAAAAGGATTCACCTCAGTGACAACAGCAGGCTTAATTGTCTGGGAATATTCCACCCATGTGCCGGACTTGGACTCTCTACTCTTATTCTGTTCATTACTCTGTTGCTTCAATAATGATTAGAGTTTACTACTAAAAGTTTTTTAGGGCTGGAGAGATGGCTCAGAGGTTAAGAGCACTGCTTGCTCTTCCAAAGGTCCTGAGTTCAATTCCCAGCAACCACATGGTGGCTCACAACCATCTGTAATGAGATCTGGTGCCTGTGGGGATATGTGCAGACAGAACATTGTATACATAATAAATAAATAAATCTTTTAAAAAAAAGTTTTTTAAACAATAACAAAAAACAAGATTTTTTTTTTAAATCTTTTGGGCTTGAGGTGGGGGGATTATAGCCATGTCCTGCCATGCCTAGCTAAGAAGTTTCTGTTGGTAGGAGGTCCTTGAAGTGCCTCATAGGCCGGTGAAATTAGAAGTATAACAGGTAGTCGTACTTCCTGGCTGTGTGTAGCCCAGGCTATACCCATTCCAAGGTAATTACCTCACTGCTGTTGCAGTTCTCAGCACGTGTGGAGACATAGTGTACCCATTTTCCTACCGACAGGCTCAGGAAGGTAAATAATTGGTCATTGCTCAACGTACGGGCTCATCTGCTGTGGAGCTTGGCCAGGCCATGCCACCTCTGCCCATCCTAGCCATAGCCCAGTGCCACTTGGCTGGTATCTACACGTTACCCGCTTGCCTTCATTGAATTCAGAAGGTTCTGTTTTGGAATGAATTCGCAAACCCTCAGTGTTACCCCAGTAGGGTGGCTGCGGGAACATGTAAAGGCATTCTCCCACTTCATGTACAGTTTTGAAAACACAGAGGTAGATTTTGTTGTTTATAATGGTTATTTGTAGATAATCTGTAACCTTGAGGACTGAGGGCATAGACACACCCTATCTGCTATAGAATAGTGAATACTGAGACGTTACCAGCCGGACACTGGGCAGTCTGGTCTCTAGGCGTTTGCCCCTGAGGAAGAGCTGTAACTCTTCAGTCAGAGGTACCCATGGTAACGTGATTTTTCAAGAGACTGGGCCTAATGTCCAAGCTTAGGGAGGCTCAGTAGCAAAGGTTACAGCGAACCGGGAGAAGGCTGACCTCGTTTACAGTTGTGTCCAGTGGAGAAGGCTGACCTCGTTTACAGTTGTGTCCAGTGGAGAAGGCTGACCTCGTTTACAGTTGTGTCCAGTGGAGTGGGCAATGGATTCTATAAAAATATTTGATGATGGAAAATGTTTAGCGTGTTAACTGAGTTTTAAGGACCAGAAATAGAATATCCATTTTTAATACGTTTTAGTAAACAATGCATAATAAGGACAAGGAACTATCCATTCTATAGCTTCCCTCATTTGTGTTTATGGGTTTCTAAATGTCTCGAATATATTTAAATTTGTGATATGATTAAGATAATCATGAAGACGTGTTACAGTTAGAAAGCAATTCTCTTGGACCCATGCCTACAGTTTTTGGTGAGAGGAGTTTAGTCTCAGGGGTGAGGTTGGGGATGGGGATGCAAACCGCAGAATTGTGCCTTAGTCACCTAGACCTAGATGCGGAAAGATCGTCCCCTGAGACTCCAGGGGTGAGACGGGATTTGTCTCTGCATCCTTGATGCTTGGCACAGGCACCACATAAGTGGCTAGTGAGCGAAGTGAGTCAGCCCTCCCTCCAGACGCCCAGGCTTTCCTGTACTCTCCGGTAAGCCTTCCTACCCTGCTGTGTTTCAGAGCCATTGAGAAGCTGAGTGGGCATCAGTTTGAGAACTACTCCTTCAAGATTTCCTACATCCCCGATGAAGAGGTGAGCTCTCCTTCACCCCCTCAGCGAGTCCAGCGTGGGGACCACTCCTCCCGGGAGCAAGGCCACAGCCCCGGGAGCTCTTCTCAGGCCAGACAGATTGATTTCCCACTGCAGATCCTGGTCCCCACCCAGTTTGTTGGTGCCATCATCGGATAGGAGGGCTTGACCATAAAGAACATCACTAAACAGACCCAGTCCCAGTACATGCCGCCAGGGCTTCCTTTGCTTCCTTCTGAGGGGTCGCCTGCACCCTGTCTCCGCCATGCTCGGAGCACTTGTTGCTATAGTGGAAGGCTTTGTCATATGGAGCAGCTCTTCTCCCGATAGACTGGCTAGACTCACCTCTGGTGGGGGCTGTGATGAGTGTTCATGCTGATGACGTAATCATCATTCCCTGAAAGGCTAAGTCCATGAAGAGAAGACTGAGGACCTCCAGGAAGGATGGTCCCTTTCGCTGGCGTTCTGTGAGCAGATCTGGTTCCACAGTGGCTGAGAGGAGCCTTGGTCATAGGATGCTCTGGTGTGAGCTCTTACCTTCTACTGAGTCATCCTTGGGTTAACCATTCTTTAGACCATCTAGGTTGTCTTCTGTAGAAGCTGTGGGTCACTGCTACATCGAACAAGAAAGTATCTGGCTTTGTGTCTGACTTTCTGTGTAAGAAGACTGAACTGGAGGTAGCAGCCAGTGGGCAAAATGATTTGTACAATTGTTGATTTTTATATGACCGTTAAGACCACAGCACACTGTAATGAAAACGTAGGACTTGAAAACAGTGACGTGTGTTCAGATTTTTATGAACTAGTTCATCTCTTTGAGTATCAGTTGCTTCTGTGAAAAAGGAAGCCACTGTGTTTTACCAGGATCGTTGTGAGAATGCACACAATTGGGCAGATCAAATGAACTGACGTTGCAAAGCACCAGATTGCAAATACTCTTACCTGAGCTGGTGTGTCTTACTCCAGGCTTGAGTGAGTGTCCTGTAACCTGCAGAGGACACTGATGGGTAAGACCCAGTGTGCATATTCCCTGGAGGGAAATGCTGAAGTAAGAAGTTGTAGTCTAGCTGGGTGTGGTGGCGCACGCCTTTAATCTCAGCATTATAAAATAATTTTTATGTCTCTGTTCTGATTGCAAAAATTGTATAAGGTGGCTTACGTTTCAGCGAAGCGACATTAGTTCTCAAAGTGTGGGTCCCAGTTTGAGAAAGAGGTTGAAGACTGGGTTCTTTCTAACAGTGAAGTGGAAAGGGCTGCCATCAGTTACGAGACTCTGAAAGTGGACAGAGTCTGGAAGAAGGCAGACTGCCAACAGAAAGGAAACCAGAACCTTAGGAAGGCAGAGAGGCAGACCTCTATCCCTCTGTCTCTCTGTCCCTCTGCCCACACTCCGATACACAAAGCTTGCTTGAGTTTGGTGTTGGAATTCGGATTCACATATGGCAGAGGTCAGCACTGCTCCTTTGGGCTGCTCCCTTCTCACGTTGCTCTTCACTTCTCTAGACGTTTGAAGGCTGCACAAAATACTGGCTTTAGTACCAGGTTGTCTGGGCACCTTGGTCCTGCAACACTCCTACCAGAACGGCCCCCTTCTGACCGGAGCTGCGGGGGGCTTACATTTGGTCCAAGCCCCCTTGCACACCGGCCCCTTGGAGAGCAGCCTGAGCTGCAAGTGTGCTGATAGCATTTCCGCTCTCCTCACTGTGTTGGCCGGGGCTGTGCTTTCTTCCGTCCAAGGCCCTGTTGGACATTGCTGTGCTATGGCTCCTGATTCTTTCCCTATAGGGTAGACATCCACAGAAAGGAGAACTCTGGGGCTGCAGAGAAGCCTGTCACCATCCATGCCACCCCAGAAGGGACATCTGAAGCGTGCCGCATGATTCTTGAAATTATGCAGAAAGAGGCTGATGAGACCAAACTGTAAGTTTGTGCAGTGCTGTAAGATTAAAAAATATGTTAAAAAGCTCCTCGAGAACACAGCACACAGAATCACCTGTCTAGGATGAATGGGGGCTCACAGAGGCCAGGGAGCCTATAGGGTCTGACCTAGGTCCTCTGCGTGTGTGTTATGACTAAGTAGCTTGGTGTTTTTGTAGGATTCCTAACAGTAGGAGTGGGGGCAGTCCCTGACTCTTCTGCCTACTTATGGACTCTTTTCATCTTCTTGGGTTGCCTTGTCCAGCCATGATAGTATATGCATGGTTTTATAGTAGCATATTATGCTGTGTTTGGTTGGTGTCCCTGGGAAGCCTGCTCTTTTCTGAGGGAAGATGGGGGTGGGTGGTGGGTGGGGTGGGGTGGGTGGGGAATCTGGAGGAGAGGGGGAAGAGGGGGAGGGAGAAGAAATGGTGGTTGGGATGTAATATGTGAGAGAAGAATGAAAAAAAATATGTTAAAAAGCTCTTAAGTGTGTTATTCAATAAAGGTAGAGAGGATCATGTTTGTATTACTCAGGGTTCTCTAGAGGAACAGAACTGATAGAATGAATTTACATATGTATATATACATATATTCATACACATGAACATTATATATAAATAGAATGTGTATGTAATGTATACACTATATACAACTAGAATATGTATGTTATATATATATACATACAAGACCTCCACATATATGAATTTATGTTCATATATGTGTATATGTGTCTGTATATATTTGTGTGTGTGTATATATATCTATATACCTATCTATCTATCTATATGTGTGTGTTTGTGTGTATATATATATATATATATATATATATATATATATATATATAGAGAGAGAGAGAGAGAGGGAGAGAGAGAGGGAGAGAGATGGGGAGAAAGCGAATTTATTAGAGTGGGCTACAGGCTGTGACCTATGTGGTCTAGCTAGTCCAGCAATGGCTGTCCACTAACAAGAAATCCAAGAGTCCAGCACTTGTTCGGTCCATGAGGCTGCATGTCTCAGATGGTCTTCAGTAGATGGAATCCCAAAGAGGTACACTCTGAGGCCAGTGAAGGAATGGACTGGCCAGCAAAAGCAAGAGCTTCCTTCTTCCAAGTCCTTTCTACAGGCTGCCGGCAGAAGTTGTGGCCCAGATTAAAGGTGGATCTTCCCACTTCATATAATTAAGAAAAATAGCTGGGTGGTGGTGATGCACACCTTTGACCCCAACACTCCAGAGGCAGGGGCAGGCGTCTCTGAGTTCAAGGCCGTTCTAATCTACAGAGAGTTCCAGGACAACCAGGGCCACACTGAGAAACCCTGTTTCAAAAAAAAAAAGAAAGAAAAAAAAGAAAGAAAAACCCTTCACAAGTGTACCCAGCAGCTTAGGTTTTACTTAAATTTATCTGTAGTTTTAAAAAAGATTGTCAGTCTTCAAAATCTGTGGGCAATGGTGGCAGCCTTATAGAGAAACGTTGAATATCAAACTCATTTGGCAAATAATAGCAGATGTGATGTGCAAAACCAAGACTAAAGTGTTCTAAAAAGAGCAACGTTACAAATCTGTTATCACATTTCACCTAACAGTTATCAAGTATTTACTTTACTTGCAACTGTTTGAAGTCCCCTAAATGTCATGGCTTAATTTGAGGGAACCCTTCTTTGATCTAAATTATTGAGGCTTTTACAAATAACACCCCCCTTGGTTCTTTTGATTAGTTGTATGCCTCTTATAAAACGGCTGCAAGATGGGTGTGCGGATGGGGATTTTAAGATGTCGGATAGAACCACGATAGAGTTTGAATGTCTGAGTTTTTCTGAGCAGCTGCCCTGGGCCGAGCACTGAGCTTCATGTTGAAGCTACAGCTATGAGCAGGAGTAAACACGGCGGTGAGAAATCAGCCTGGTGACTGCACACGAGACTCATCCAAGACTCGGGGACGCAGGGAGTGACTTGAGGGTCCAGGGAGGACAGGACCAGAGGGGGCGAGGAAAAGGCACATGATACATGATAAGACACTAAGCTTCCTTTAATTTGCCAAGTGTGCTGGATGTGGGAGCAAGGTCGACAGGCTCCTCTAACCTCTGAGGGGTGCATCCTGGGACAGCTCCTAACCATATTGTTGATTTGGGTGCCTTGCAATGATGTGCCTCTCAGATGCTTCCGTTGTCAATTAGTAGAAAATTCAAGTGGCGTAAGTAGTGAGAAACGTATTGTCAAATAACACAGAGCCCTAGTTAGAAAAGCTCCGAGGTCGCTGGAACCTTGGGCTCAAAGATCTGGGATGTTTTTCTGCTTTGCTTTCCTTACAGTATCGCAGGCCTTGTATCACCACAGGAAGATATCCAAACTTGAAAGGAAGGCTGTCACGTTGTGTGCCTTTTTAAATGTTTGGAAGAATTGTGGTAAAATACACATAACAATGTATTCATTCACACTGTTATAAAATACATGTCCAGAATTTTCTCAGGTTACAAACCGGAACCTCCCTCTGCCCATTAAACAGCTTCTGACTTCCTAGTCTTGTCTCGCTGTTCTCACCAATTGGGTTACTTAGACCAATGGTTCTCAACCTGTCGGTCACAGCCTCCTGGGGTCAAACACCCATTCACAGTCACATGTCTGATATCCTGTATAACCAGATATTCATGACAGTAGCAAAATTAGTTATAGAGTAGCAACAAAAATAATTTTATGGGGAGCTAGAGAGATGGCTCAGCAGTTAAGAGCACTGACTGCTCTTCCAGAGGTCGTGAGTTCAATTCCCAGCAACCACACGGCAGCTCACAACCATCTGTAATGAGGTCTGATGCCCTCTTCTGTAATGCAGGCAAAACACGCATACAACTACACAGAGAAACCCTGTCTCGAAAAGCCAAAAAAAAAAAAGAAAAAAAAAAAAGAAAGAAAGAAAAGAAAAGAATATAATGGTGGTTGGGGTCACCACAACATGAGGAACTGCATTAAAGGTCCGCAGCATTAGGAAGGTTGAGAACCGCTGCCTTTAATACTTGCTATGAGTGGGTCACATGGATCTGTCTTCCTGTGACTGGTTTATCTCAGCCCTCAAGTTCTTCCACACTGTAGCACATAAAATGTCCACCCCCTAATCTGGATTATACTGCTGTGCCTTGACTGCTTCTTGATGATATTGCTATGAATGTCGATTTGCAAATAGTCATTATTTTGATTCCTTTTTGATATATACCCAGAAGTGGGATTGCTGGATTCTATGGGATTCTATTTTTTAATTTAGTTCCCACTGGCCTGCCTCTGGACACACTCACTGCCACCTAGCTACTAGTGAGTAGAAAGTGGAAGTAGAGTTACCACTGTGTGGCTCATTTCAGACAGAATTTATTAGCTGAGGTTGCGAAAGAACCTTAAAAAATGGGTTTCCATTTGTAAGAAGTGAAGATAACGACACCCAGAGACAACGCAGCCTCTGTTCTAAGTGGTGAATCTACTTTCTCTTTTTTAGAGCTGAGGAGGTGCCTCTGAAAATCTTGGCACACAATGGCTTGGTTGGAAGACTGATTGGCAAAGAAGGCAGAAATTTGAAGAAAATTGAACATGACACAGGGACCAAGATCACCATCTCATCGTAAGCTCCCCCTTCAGACTACTTATGTTCAGGAGTGACTGATTGAGCCTTCCTAGCCTCTACTTTTCTCCAGAGTGGAAATGCTCAGCCGTGCCATACTCTAAGCAGCAGGAAGCAGGTCCATAGGGTTGGCTCTATAGCCCACCAGAGCACTGACCAGCAAGGGGGGGGCCTGGGCTCCATCCCCAGCACCATGAAATTGTTAAGATAAAAAAAAAAATCCAGTCAGTTCTGCGGCACAAGCTTGTAATCCAGGCTCTTGGGAGAAGAGGCAGCTGAAGCAAAAGTCCAAGGCTAGCCTTGGCTGCACAGTGAACTCAAGGAGAGCTTTAGTGAGACCTTTCTCAAAATACAAAGTAAGACTTGGGGCTAGGGATATAGCTCAGAGGTAGAAGGCTTTCCTTGTAGTAAGAATTTTCTGTCACACCAGCCAGCTCCCAAATAACCTCACAGAAACTTATTAATTATGAAAGCTTGACTGATAGCTTAGGCTTGTTTCTAACTAGTTTTTATAACTTAAATTAACCCATATCTTTTTTTAAAAAAAAAACAAAACATTTATTTATTTATTAAGTATACAGTGTTCTGTCTGCATGTGTGCCTCAGGCCAGAAGAGGGCACCACATCTCATTACAGATGGCTGTGAGCCACCATGTGGTTGCTGGGAATTGAACTCAGGACCTCTGGAAGAACAGCCAGTGCTCTTAACTTCTGAGCCATCTCTCTAGTCCTAACCCATATCTTTTAATCTATGTTTTTTTTTTTTTTACTTTTTCTACTTCCTCTCCGTCTGGCTGGTGACTCCTCTCTTCTTCCCAGCATTCTATGTGCCTGAAAATATTGCCTAACTATTGGCCATACAGCTTTTTAGTAAACAAATCAGAATAACATATCTTCACAGTGTACAAAAAGATTATTCCACAACATTTCCTAGCATTCGTGAAGCCAAGGATCATAGTACTAGTCACTAGTAAGACTTGCGACTAGATAGCAGGATTCTATGCTACAGTGTTAGGAAAAAAAATCAAGTCTTTACCAGGATGTGTTTGTGGTCTGGAATTTTATTCTTCCTGTCTTTTCCTCATTGGCCAGCTTGCAGGATTTGAGCATCTATAACCCTGAGAGAACCATCACGGTGAAGGGCGCCATTGATGCATGCGCCAATGCTGAGATAGAGATCATGAAGAAGCTGCGAGAGGCCTTCGAAAACGATATGCTGGCCGTTAATGTAAGTACCCAGTCCTTCCTTCTCTTGGCTTTCCGACAGCTAAGGCAGGACCCGAGCTCTGTAAGGATAGCTGTCCTTCAGCTGAGGAGGAAGTGCCTTAGGGCAGATGGGAAGAGCGTCCGACTTCCTAGGATTAAAGATGTCTTTAATCTGGTAAACACAGACCAGCATGAGCCAGTAAAATCATACCTTCCAGACCGTAAAGTGAGGTGATGCTCATGATCACATATATTGGAACAGGAAGGTTTCAAACCTGGGCTACACACACACACACACACACACACACACATGCGAAGTAATGTGGGTCAACAGGGCTGGATGCTGTGATACGAGAATAAAAATTACGGGTCCAGGAAAGTGGGTTCCCCTGTTTTCTAAACTTTGTGTAATATTGTGGCCTCTCTTTCTTTAAAATCCCAAGTATATACTTTAGCCAGGCCTGGTGACACACACCTTTAATCTCAGAACTGGAGAGACAGAGGCAGGTAGATGTCTGTGAGTTCGAGGCCAGCGTGGTCTACATAATGAGTTCCAAGCCAGCTAGGGGTGCATAGTTAAACCCTGTCTCCTTTATATATTTAAAAGACTGGGCTGGAGGTTTACCTCTGTGGTAATATGTGTGTAGCATAGGTAAGGCCTGGAGTTAATTATTCAGGGTTAAAACAGATGGCGTCATAGGGTAGAGAGACCTTGTCTAGTCTGGGCTTTTTTTAGGGGGAAGTCTATCTGAAGCAGGCATTTCAGAGTGGCTAGTGGGAGGAAGGCAGGGGCTAGCTCCTGATTGGCATCTCTTGCTTGCTGGTTGGTGCTTGTAGTTGGCCTAGTAAATGCTGTCACCCACTTGAGTGCTCTCTAGCACATTCTTCCTGTTCCTTAATTCTCGCCTTATTAATTGTTTAAAATTATTTCCCCATCAGCAAAGTCCAGGCTCATCTCAGAAGAGTGAAATCTTTCATTTTTCACTATCATCTTCTGAGACTGGAAAGGGTCCTCTGATCAGCCATCATGGGCCACAGTTCAGCCCCCACAGTTATCAACCTCACTGACCTCTGGGCTCCATTGGACCCTTCCTCTTCTTCCCATCCCCGCACTCACATCTCACAGAGGAGTAAACACTGACCTGCAATCTGTGTTGCGCCGCCTCCTCTTGCCTCCTCAGCAACACTGCAGGTTCCTCGGGTCAGTCCCATCCCCACCTCTGCAGCCCCCCCATGACTGCCTACCACACAGTAATTGTGGGCCAGGATGGGCAGAGCAGAGCATCCTGAGTGAGCAGCATGGTGGCATTTTCTTCTGGCCATCTCATTCTCCTGGGACTCTGTCTTTGCTAAACATCTCTTTCATGAACACCTGATGTGCTCAAAAGGGTGTAGGTGCCCTACACATCGCCATTTCAGCGCATGTCCCTTAGATACCTGTGCCAAGTCCATGCTCTGTGAGAGAAATCACATAATCACCAGCTCTTAACATACAGCGTGAGGCGATGGTGAAGGATCCAGGTTTGCTGTTCTCCGTTTTTACAAAAAGGGACATTTTTCTAGAGTGACTTTACCCACAGAGAAGGATTGGGGCAGGCTGGGCACAGGCCAGCATAGGGACTACATTTCTCTGCCTCCAGCCCTGGTGAGGATGCTAGGTAGAAATGTAAAATAAGTAAGGAGATCTTGAAGGTTCTGACCCGTCCTTGGGTGGTTAGAAAAGACTGGTGTTTGTTCTCATTCAGCAAATGTTAATATGGAGTACTGTGTGTCAGATATTGAATACAGCTCTAAGTAACATGGCCACTGACCCCGGAAGTGAGGCAGAAGCAAGGCACTGAGCCCGTGATTCTGTCTTGTATCTTTGAGGGAATAGGAGCGTTAGGAGAGCCTAGAAAAGGCCATGTCAACTGGGAGGGGGTCGGGGAGACACCTGGACAGGGGAGCAAGAAGGACCAACGACAGGGCACCGGAGTCCAGAGGTGAAAGGGCACAGGGTATGGAGGGAGCAGGATTTGGTGGGGAAGTGGCCGGGGCTCAGCAGGAAAGCAGCTGGTGAAGGCATGGCTGACCACAGTCAGATGCGTAGCTACACCCACGGGGGACAGGGAAGCTTTGAGGGAATGTCAGAGTTAGGTTGAGAGGTTGAGGTTTGTTGTCCACACCCAGTACAAGGTGAGGAAGTCCAGGTACCGGGGCGGGACAGACAGGGAAACACTGGTGCTGTGCAGACAGGAGGTGGAGAGTGGCCACGGCAGGCCTGGCCTCTCTGGGCTTCTCTCCCTCATCTTTTTTCTTCGTTTCTATTCCCAGCAACAAGCCAATCTAATCCCAGGGTTGAACCTCAGTGCACTTGGCATCTTTTCAACAGGACTGTCCGTGCTTCCTCCACCAGCAGGGCCCCGTGGGGTCCCCCCCAGTGCCCCCTACCACCCCTTCGCTGTAAGTAGCTCGGTGTCCCGAGGCTCCCTCAGGCTGGGCACCTCCAGGCAGCACAGCTACTCTGCCATGTTGAGTAAGGGCAAAAGCGTTTATTTGCATTCTGGCTTCGTGGGTGATTATTATTCGAGTGAAAGCTTTTCCAGTGGGAGATTGACACTGATCCAAGCTCTGAACGTGTGCTCTCAAACATGGTAAGTGTCATGCCACAGAGAAAAAGAGCCGCACCCCGATTCATTCACTCGAGGTCCATTTTATAAAAATAAAAGTTGTTGGTCTGGCAGTGGTGGTGCACACCTTTAATCCCAGCACTCAGGAGACAGAGGCAGTTCGAGGCCAGCCTGGTCTACAGAGCAAGTTCCGGGACAGCCAAGGCTACACAGAGAAACCCCGTGGCTGTTTGAAACAACATTCATGAGTGTTCCTTGTTTAATACAGATGACACCTGGATTATTCTTGAGTAGATACACATTCCCACCTTTGTCCATAATTCAAACATACTTTATTGAAAGGAAGTTTTAAAAGGAAAAGGCCCCAGCGTCTGAGTCTAAACAGCACACTGCCTGATATTTAGTAGGTTATCAGTCAGTGTGGTGTGACTCATAACTCTCGGCAGAAGAAACGTGAATGGTATGTTTCCCACTTGTTGCCCTCATTCACAATCATCACTCAGGATTAGTACATGACCAAGTGGGACCTGAAGACACCGGACACCAGACACGGACAGCTGCCCTCCCCGCTTTTTCTCCTCTAAACACATGGCTTGTTTTGTGTATAAACTGTCTCAGTGGGGAAGAAGCAGGTGGGTGAGCCAGTTCTGTTCTGCTCTCTGGTGTAGTGGGCGTGGCTAGTGGCTCCTGGGGCCCCCTTGCGTTCACTCAAAACAGGCATGAGCTGGCACCAGGCCCAGCACCTTCCATCCGGCAGAAGCTTTTCTGAGGTGTTGGGAGTCACCGCATACCATCTCTTCGGTTCTGTCCAATTTCCCTTAAAGGAAAGGAAGGAGCCGCCACTGGGCTGTGTAATGGAGGGGTCGTGGCAGACGCACACGGGGCGGCGGATGGGGAGTTCACATCCTTTACCTTTGCTGTGAGACGTAATCTCTGAATAAGTGCCCTTAGAAGCCACCGAAGACGGCTCACTTCCTGGGACAGGCTGAATAAGGGGCCTTTTAGAGTCTGTCTGAAAGCTAAAGCCCCTGATAACTGGAATTACAGTAGGAAATGATGTGTGCAATTTAACCGTCACAGCGTTCTCTTAGACAAAATTGGTGCGGGATTTTTAAGCATAAAGATAATGTTTTCTTAATCCTTGAATGGTGGCTCCTGTCTCTAATCGTAGCACCTGAGAGCCTGAGGGGGTAGGATTCCAGAGGTTTCAGGCAGTCTGGGCTACGTAGGTAGACCCTGTCTCAAGAAAATGAAACAGATAAATAAATAAAAACTGAATATGTGATTTTTTTTGGGGGGAGGTGGCCTTTAATGCCATGCTAAGGAAAAGCCTCTTCAT